>NW_027139690.1:110000-114699 GCF_035084215.1 Heptranchias perlo | reverse complement strand
ACCAAAAGTGGGAAAAAGGATTAAAAGGGGAGAAATGTTGAACCAGATGTCGAAAACAAGGTGCGGCGATGAAGTCTGAAAGAGGAATAGGTCGACCGCAAAGCAGGGAAAGGTTTAATCAAAAGCAGCAATATCTTTTAAAAAGGGACAAATGGTGAACCAGAATCACAAAAGAATGCTCAGAGACTTAAGTCCCAAAGGGGAAATGGTTAACCAGTAGCTGGGTGAACTGTCCAACCCAAAGTGGGAAAAAGGATTAAAAGGGGTGAAATGATTAACCAGGAGGCTAAAGCAATGTGCCGCGGTGAAGTCCTAAAGGGGAAAAGGTTGACCAGAAAGCAGGGAAAGCATTAAACAAAAGCGGCAACATTTTTTAAAAAGTGGCAAATGGTTAACCAGAATCCCAAAAGAATGCTCAGAGACTTAAGTCCCAAAGGGGAAATGGTGAACCAGAAGCTGGGTGAACTGGTGAACCAAAAGTGGGAAAAAGGATTAAAAGGGGAGAAATGTTTAACCAGAAGGCAAAAGCAAAGTGCGGCGGCGAAGTCCAAAAGGGGAAAAGGTTGACAAGAAAGCAGGGAAATGATTAAACCAAAGCGGAAAAATTCAGTAAAATGGGGCAAATGGTTAACCAGAAGCTGGGTGAAATGGTTAACCAAAAGTGGCAAAAAAAGATTTAAAGGGGAAAAATGATTAACCAGAAGTCGACAACAATGCGCGGCGATGAAGTCTGAAAGGGGAAAAGGTTGACCACATAGCAGGGAAACGATTAAACAAAAGCGGCAAAATTTTTTAAAAAGTGGCAAATGATTAACCAGAATCCCAAAAGAATGCTCAGGGACTAAGTCCCAAAGGGGAAATGGTTAACCAGAAGCTGGGGGAAATGGTTAACCAAAAGTTGCAAAAATGATTAAAAGGGGTGAAATGATCAACCAGAAGTCGAAAATTATGTGCGGCGGTGAAGTCTGAAAGAGGGAAAGGTTGACCAGAAAGCATTAAACAAAAGTGGCAACATTTTAAAAAAATTGGCAAATGGTTAACCAGAATCCCAAAAGAATGCTCAGAGACTAAGTCCCAAAGGGGAAATGGTTAACCAGAAGCTGGGGGAAATGGTTAACCAAAAGTTGCAAAAATGATTAAAAGGGGTGAAATGATTAACCAGGAGGCTAAAGCAATGTGCCGCGGTGAAGTCCTAAAGGGGAAAAGGTTGACCAGAAAGCAGGGAAAGCATTAAACAAAAGCGGCAACATTTTTTAAAAAGTGGCAAATGGTTAACCAGAATCCCAAAAGAATGCTCAGAGACTTAAGTCCCAAAGGGGAAATGGTGAACCAGAAGCTGGGTGAACTGGTGAACCAAAAGTGGGAAAAAGGATTAAAAGGGGAGAAATGTTTAACCAGAAGGCAAAAGCAAAGTGCGGCGGCGAAGTCCAAAAGGGGAAAAGGTTGACAAGAAAGCAGGGAAATGATTAAACCAAAGCGGAAAAATTCAGTAAAATGGGGCAAATGGTTAACCAGAAGCTGGGTGAAATGGTTAACCAAAAGTGGCAAAAAAAGATTTAAAGGGGAAAAATGATTAACCAGAAGTCGACAACAATGCGCGGCGATGAAGTCTGAAAGGGGAAAAGGTTGACCACATAGCAGGGAAACGATTAAACAAAAGCGGCAAAATTTTTTAAAAAGTGGCAAATGATTAACCAGAATCCCAAAAGAATGCTCAGGGACTAAGTCCCAAAGGGGAAATGGTTAACCAGAAGCTGGGGGAAATGGTTAACCAAAAGTTGCAAAAATGATTAAAAGGGGTGAAATGATCAACCAGAAGTCGAAAATTATGTGCGGCGGTGAAGTCTGAAAGAGGGAAAGGTTGACCAGAAAGCATTAAACAAAAGTGGCAACATTTTAAAAAAATTGGCAAATGGTTAACCAGAATCCCAAAAGAATGCTCAGAGACTAAGTCCCAAAGGGGAAATGGTTAACCAGAAGCTGGGGGAAATGGTTAACCAAAAGTTGCAAAAATGATTAAAAGGGGTGAAATGATTAACCAGGAGGCTAAAGCAATGTGCTGCGGTGAAGTCCTAAAGGGGAAAAGGTTGACCAGAAAGCAGGGAAAGCATTAAACAAAAGCGGCAACATTTTTTAAAAAGTGGCAAATGATTAACCAGAATCCCAAAAGAATGCTCAGAGACTAAGTCCCAAAGGGGAAATGGTTAACCAGAAGCTGGGGGAAATGGTTAACCAAAAGTTGCAAAAATGATTAAAAGGGGTGAAATGATTAACCAGAAGTCGACAACAATGCGCGGCGATGAAGTCCTAAAGGGGAAAAGGTTGACCACATAGCAGGGAAACGATTAAACAAAAGCGGCAACATTTTTAAAAAAGTGGCAAATGATTAACCAGAATCCCAAAAGAATGCTCAGAGACCAAGTCCCAAAGGGGAAATGGTTAACCAGAAGCTGGGGGAAATGGTTAACCAAAAGTTGCAAAAATGATTAAAAGGGGTGAAATGATTAACCAGGAGGCTGAAGCAATGTGCCGCGGTGAAGTCCTAAAGGGGAAAAGGTTGACCAGAAAGCAGGGAAAGCATTAAACAAAAGCGGCAACATTTTTAAAAAAGTGGCAAATGATTAACCAGAATCCCAAAAGAATGCTCAGAGACTAAGTCCCAAAGGGGAAATGGTTAACCAGAAGCTGGGGGAAATGGTTAACCAAAAGTGGCAAAAAATGATTAAAAGGGGTGAAATGATTAACCAGGAGGCTGAAGCAATGTGCCGCGGTGAAGTCTGAAAGAGGGAAAGGTTGACCAGAAAGCATTAAACAAAAGTGGCAACATTTTTAAAAAAGTGGCAAATGATTAACCAGAATCCCAAAAGAATGCTCAGAGACTAAGTCCCAAAGGGGAAATGGTTAACCAGAAGCTGGGGGAAATGGTTAACCAAAAGTTGCAAAAATGATTAAAAGGGGTGAAATGATTAACCAGGAGGCTAAAGCAATGTGCCGCGGTGAAGTCTGAAAGAGGGAAAGGTTGACCAGAAAGCATTAAACAAAAGTGGCAACATTTTTAAAAAATTGGCAAATGATTAACCAGAATCCCAAAAGAATGCTCAGAGACTAAGTCCCAAAGGGGAAATGGTTAACCAGAAGCTGGGGGAAATGGTTAACCAAAAGTTGCAAAAATGATTAAAAGGGGTGAAATGATTAACCAGGAGGCTGAAGCAATGTGCCGCGGTGAAGTCCTAAAGGGGAAAAGTTTGACCACAAAGCAGGGAAAGCATTAAACAAAAGCGGCAACATTTTAAAAAAAGTGGCAAATGATTAACCAGAATCCCAAAAGAATGCTCAGAGACTAAGTCCCAAAGGGGAAATGGTTAACCAGAAGCTGGGGGAAATGGTTAACCAAAAGTTGCAAAAATGATTAAAAGGGGTGAAATGATTAACCAGGAGGTTGAAGCAATGTGCCGCGGTGAAGTCCTAAAGGGGAAAAGGTTGACCAGAAAGCAGGGAAAGCATTAAACAAAAGCGGCAACATTTTTTAAAAATTGGCAAATGATTAACCAGAATCCCAAAAGAATGCTCAGAGACTAAGTCCCAAAGGGGAAATGGTTAACCAGAAGCTGGGGGAAATGGTTAACCAAAAGTGGCAAAAAAAGATTTAAAGGGGAAAAATGATTAACCAGAAGTCGACAACAATGCGCGGCGATGAAGTCTGAAAGGGGAAAAGGTTGACCACATAGCAGGGAAACGATTAAACAAGAGCGGCAACATTTTTAAAAAAGTGGCAAATGATTAACCAGAATCCCAAAAGAATGCTCAGAGACTAAGTCCCAAAGGGGAAATGGTTAACCAGAAGCTGGGGGAAATGGTTAACCAAAAGTTGCAAAAATGATTAAAAGGGGTGAAATGATTAACCAGGAGGCTGAAGCAATGTGCCGCGGTGAAGTCCTAAAGGGGAAAAGGTTGACCAGAAAGCAGGGAAAGCATTAAACAAAAGCGGCAACATTTTTAAAAAAGTGGCAAATGGTTAACCAGAATCCCAAAAGAATGCTCAGAGACTAAGTCCCAAAGGGGAAATGGTTAACCAGAAGCTGGGGGAAATGGTTAACCAAAAGTTGCAAAAATGATTAAAAGGGGTGAAATGATTAACCAGAAGTCGAAAATAATGTGCGGCGATGAAGTCCTAAAGGGGAAAAGTTTGACCAGAAAGCAGGGAAAGCATTAAACAAAAGCGGCAACATTTTTAAAAAAGTGGCAAATGATTAACCAGAATCCCAAAAGAATGCTCAGAGACTAAGTCCCAAAGGGGAAATGGTTAACCAGAAGCTGGGGGAAATGGTTAACCAAAAGTTGCAAAAATGATTAAAAGGGGTGAAATGATCAACCAGAAGTCGAAAACAATGTGCGGCGATGAAGTCCTAAGGGGGAAAAGTTACCCAGAAGGCAGGGAAATGATCAAACGAAAGCAGCCAAAAAATTATTAAAAGAGGGGAACTGATGAACCAAAAGGTGAGAAACGGCCCGCAGAGACTAAGTCCAAAACGGGAACTGGTGAACCGGAAATGATTAACCAAAAACTAAGTCCGAAGAGGGAACTGGTAAACCAGAACTCAGTAACCCGATTTTTAAAATTAATTATAAATGGGGAAACGATTGAGCAAAAGGCGGAAATTAAGTCACAGGGATCAGGTCCGAAAGGGCAAGAGGTTAC
>NW_027139690.1:85000-97500 GCF_035084215.1 Heptranchias perlo | reverse complement strand
TCGTTGCGTGGAGTAGGAGGAGGCGCAGCGTACGGTACCGAGCACTCGGAGGTGCGGTGCTGCCCGCCGGAGTGACAGCGAAAGGCTGCGCATCGCTTTCCGCCTGGTAACTCGGCGTCCGTGAGACCGACCGACTCCGCTTTACCGCCGGAGGTAGAGTGGGGCAAGGGGCACGGTTGAGTACCGGAAGGATGACGTTCGCACATCGGGAAGTCGAGTGCCGGGCCGCTGAAAGCGAGCAGGGTGCCACCGACTCGTCGGGCCAACTCGGAGGCTGATATCTCAGGAAGGCCGAGGCCGATTTCCTCCGGGTATGGCTTGTTGCGTGCGGCAGGAGGAGGCGCAGCGTACGGTACCGAGCACTCGGAGGTGCGATGCTGCCCGCCGGAGTGACAGCGAAAGGCTGCGCACCGCTTTCCGCCTGCTAACTCGGCGTCCGTGAGACCGACCGACTTCGCTTTACCGCCGGAGCTAGAGTGGGGCAAGGGGCACGGTTGGGTACCGGAAGGATGACGTTCGCACACCGGGAAGTCGAGTGCCGGGCCGCCGAAAGCGAGCTCGGGGCCCCGGTTTGTCCGTCCCACCCGGAGGCCCATATCTCCGGAAGGCACAGGCCGATTTCCTCCGGGTATGGCTCGTTGTGTGCGGCCGGACCAGGCGCAGCGGACGGTACCGAGCACTCGGAGGTCGGGCGCTGCCCGCCGGAGGTACAGCGAAAGGCTGCAAACCACTTTCCGCCTGGTAACTCGGCGTCTGTGAGACCGACCGACTCCGCTTTACCGCCGGAGCTAGAGTGGGGCAAGGGGCACCGTTGGGTACTGGAACGATCACGTTCGCACACCGGGAAGTCGAGTGCCGGGTCTCGAAACGGAGCCGGGTCGGCCCAATTTAAAACGGAGAATAGAGTGCTGCCCTCTGCGGGTGAAAACCTGGAAGTACGTTGGTTAATGATTTCCAGTTCACCCCGCTTGGTCAGGCCCACTCGGAGGCGGATAACTCCGGAACGCCGAGGCCGATTTCCTCCGGGTATGGCTCGTTGCGTGCGGCAGGAGGAGGCGCAGCGTACGGTACCGAGCACTCGGAGGTGCGGTGCTGCCCGCCGGAGTGACAGCGAAAGGCTGCGCACCGCTTTCCGCCTGGTAACTCGGCGTCCGTGAGACCGACCGACTCCGCTTTACCGCCGGAGCTAGAGTGGGGCAAGGGGCACCGTTGGGTACCGGAACGATCACGTTCGCACACCGGGAAGTCGAGTGCCGGGCCGCTGAAAGCGAGCAGGGTGCCACCGCTCGGGGCCCCGGTTTGTCCGTCCCACCCGGAGGCCCATATCTCCGGAAGGCACAGGCCGATTTCCTCCGGGTATGGCTCGTTGTGTGCGGCCGGACCAGGCGCAGCGGACGGTACCGAGCACTCGGAGGTCCGGCGCTGCCCGCCGGAGGTACAGCGAAAGGCTGCAAACCACTTTCCGCCGCCTCCCTCCGCGGGCGTGAGACCGACGGTCATCGGGTTTGGTTCCGCGGCTCGAGCAGGACGAGGGGCAGCGAACGGTACCGGAACGAACCCGGTCGCACACCGGGAAGTCGAGTGCCGGGTCTCGAAACGGAGCCGGGTCGGCCCAGTTTAAAACGGAGAAGAGAGTGCTGCCCTCTGCGGGTGAAAACCTGGAAGTACGTTGGTTAATGATTTCCAGTTCACCCCGCTTGGTCAGGCCCACTCGGAGGCGGATAACTCGGGAACGCCGAGGCCGATTTCCTCCGGGTATGGCTCGTTGCGTGCGGCAGGAGGAGGCGCAGCGTTCGGTACCGAGCACTCGGAGGTGCGGTGCTGCCCGCCGGAGTGACAGCGAAAGGCTGCGCACCGCTTTCCGCCTGCTAACTCGGCGTCCGTGAGACCGACCGACTCCGCTTTAGCACCGGAGCTAGAGTGGGGCAAGGGGCACCGAAGGGTACCGGAACGATCACGTTCGCACACCGGGAAGTCGAGTGCCGGGCCGCTGAAAGCGAGCAGGGTGCCACCGACTCTTCGGGCCCACTCGGAGGCTGATATCTCAGGAAGGCCGAGGCCGATTTCCTCCGGGTATGGCTCGTTGCGTGCGGCAGGAGGAGGCGCAGCGTACGGTACCGAGCACTCGGAGGTGCGGTGCTGCCCGCCGGAGGCACAGCGGAAGGCTGCGCACCGCTTTCCGCCTGGTAACTCGGCGTCCGTGAGACCGACCGACTCCGCTTTAGCACCGGAGCTAGAGTGGGGCAAGGGGCACCGAAGGGTACCGGAACGATCACGTTCGCATACCGGGAAGTCGAGTGCCGGGCCGCTGAAAGCGAGCAGGGTGCCACCGCTCGGGGCCCCGGTTTGTCCGTCCCACCCGGAGGCCCATATCTCCGGAAGGCACAGGCCGATTTCCTCCGGGTATGGCTCGTTGTGTGCGGCCGGACCAGGCGCAGCGGACGGTACCGAGCACGCGGAGGTCCGGCGCTGCCCGCCGGAGGTACAGCGAAAGGCTGCGAACCACTTTCCGCCGCCTCCCTCCGCGGGCGTGAGACCGACGGTCATCGGGTTTGGTTCCGCGGCTCGAGCAGGACGAGGGGCAGCGAACGGTACCGGAACGAACCCGGTCGCACACCGGGAAGTCGAGTGCCGGGTCTCGAAACGGAGCCGGGTCGGCCCAGTTTAAAACGGAGAAGAGAGTGCTGCCCTCTGCGGGTGAAAACCTGGAAGTACGTTGGTTAATGATTTCCAGTTCACCCCGCTTGGTCAGGCCCACTCGGAGGCGGATAACTCCGGAACGCCGAGGCCGATTTCCTCCGGGTATGGCTCGTTGCGTGCGGCAGGAGGAGGCGCAGCGTTCGGTACCGAGCACTCGGAGGTGCGGTGCTGCCCGCCGGAGTGACAGCGAAAGGCTGCGCACCGCTTTCCGCCTGCTAACTCGGCGTCCGTGAGACCGACCGACTCCGCTTTAGCACCGGAGCTAGAGTGGGGCAAGGGGCACCGAAGGGTACCGGAACGATCACGTTCGCATACCGGGAAGTCGAGTGCCGGGCCGCTGAAAGCGAGCAGGGTGCCACCGCTCGGGGCCCCGGTTTGTCCGTCCCACCCGCAGGCCCATATCTCCGGAAGGCACAGGCCGATTTCCACCGGGTATGGCTCGTTGTGTGCGGCCGGACCAGGCGCAGCGGACGGTACCGAGCACTCGGAGGTCGGGCGCTGCCCGCCGGAGGTACAGCGAAAGGCTGCAAACCACTTTCCGCCGCCTCCCTCCGCGGGCGTGAGACCGACGGTCGTCGGGTTTGGTTCCTCGGCGAGAGCAGGACGAGGGGCAGCGAAGGGTACCGGAACGAACCCGGTCGCATACCGGGAATTCGACTAGCGGGCCGCCGAAAGCGAGCACGGGGCCCCGGTTTGTCCGTCCCACCCGGAGGCCCATATCTCTGGAAGGCACAGGCCGATTTCCACCGGGTATGGCTCTTTGTGTGCGGCAGGACCAGGCGCAGCGGACGGGACCGAGCACTCGGAGGTGCGGCGCTGCCCGCCGGAGGTACAGCGAAAGGCTGCAAACCACTTTCCGCCGCCTCCCTCCGCGGGCGTGAGACCGACGGTCGTCGGGTTTGTTTCCGCGGCTAGAGCAGGACGAGGGGCAGCGAACGGTACCGGAACGAACCCGGTCGCACACCGGGAAGTCGACTAGCGGGCCGCCGAAAGCGAGCACGGGACCCCGGTTTGTCCGTCCCACCCGGAGGCCCATATCTCTGGAAGTCCGAGGCCGATTTCCTCCGGCTAACTCGGCGGGCAATGTGTCCCCCCCTACCCCCCACGATCTTCGGCTGATTACCGTGGCTGGACCGGATCAAGGAGCAACGGAACCGTGCCAGAACGACGTCGGTCGGACGGCGTGAACTGATAGTGCCGAGGCCGGAAACCGAGCCGGAAATGTGCACCGATTTATTGGTCCCACTCGCAGGCCCATATCTCCGGAAGGCCGAGGCCGATTTCCTCCGGGTATGGTTCGCTGCGTGCAGCCGGAAGGGGAGCAGCGGACGGCACTGAGCAGCCGGAGGTGCGGCGCTGCCCGCCGGAGCTGCAAGCGAAAGGCTGCGCACCGCTTTCCGCTGGTTAACTCGGCAGGCCGTCAGGCCGACCGACTCCGCTTCAGCACGGGAGCTAGAGTCGGGCAAGGGGCACCGAAGGGTACCGGAAGGATCACGTTCGGACACCGGGAAGTCGAGTGCCGGGCCGCCGAAAGCGAGCTCGGGGCCCCGGTTTGTCCGTCCCACCCGGAGGCCCATATCTCGAGAAGGCACAGGCCGATTTCCTCCGGGTTTGGCTCGCTGCGTGCGGCCGGACGAGGTGCAGCGAACGGTACCGAGCACTCGGAGGTGCGGCGCTGCCCGCCGGAGGTACAGCGAAAGGCTGCAAACCGCTTTCCGCCTCCTCTCCCCTCGGGCGTGAGACCGACGGTCGTCTGGTTTGCTTCCGCGGCAAGAGCAGGACGAGGGGCACCGAGCGGTACCAGAACGAACCCGGTCGCACACCGGGATGTCGAGTGCCCGGCCCAAACCCGCTACCCCCCCCCCCCCACCCGAAAGCGAGCCCCGGTTTGTGGATTAAAAGTGAAGCGGCAAAGATTTGTAAAACAGCGTGAAATGATGAACCAGAAGCCCAAAGTAATGGTGGGAATAAAAGTTCCGAAATGTGAAATGGTGAACCAGAAGTTGTGTGAACTGTTTAACCCAAAGTGGCAAAAATGGATTAAAAGGGGTGAAATGATCGACCGCAAAGCAGGGCAAGCATTAAACAAAAGCAGCAGCATTTTTTAAAAAGGGACAAATGGTTTACCAGAATCCCAAAAGAATGCTCAGAGACTTAAGTCCCAAAGGGGCAAATGGTTAACCAGAAGCTGGGTGAACTGCTTAACCCAAAGTGGGAAAAAGGATAAAAAAGGGGTGAACTGATCAACCAGAAGTCGACAACAATGTGCGGCGATTAAGTCTGAAAGAGGGAAAGGTTGACCGGAAAGCAGGGAAATGATTAAACAAAAGCAGAAAAATTCAGTAAAAAGGGGCAAGTGGTGAACCAGAAGTTGGGTGAACTGCTTAACCAAAAGTGGGAAAGAGGATTAAAAGGGGAGAAATGTTGAACCAGATGTCGAAAACAATGCGCGGCGATGAAGTCTGAAAGAGGAAAAGGTTGACCGCAAAGCAGGGAAAGGATTAAACAGAAGCAGCAATATCTTTTAAAAAGGGACAAATGGTGAACCAGAATCCCAAAAGAATGCTCAGAGACTTAAGTCCCAAAGGGGCAAATGGTTAACCAGAAGCTGGGTGAACTGTTTAACCAAAAGTGGGAAAAAGGATTAAAATGTTGTGAAATGATTAACCAGAAGGCGAAAGCAAAGTGCGGCGGCGAAGTCCTAAAGGGGGAAAGTTTGACAAGAAAGCAGGGAAATGATTAAACCAAAGCGGAAAAATTCAGTAAAAAAGGGGCAAATGGTTAACCAGAAGCAGGGTGAACTGCTCAACCCAAAGTGGGAAAAAGGATTAAAAGGGGAGAAATGTTTAACCAGATGTCGTAAACAAGGTGCGGCGATGAAGTCGGAAAGAGGGAAAGGTGGACCGCAAAGCAGGGAAAGCATTAAACAAAAGCAGCAACATTTTTTAAAAAAGGGACAAATGGTGAACCAGAATCCCAAAATAATGCTCAGAGACTTAAGTCCCAAAGGGGCAAATGGTTAACCAGAAGCTGGGTGAACTGTTTAACCAAAAGTGGGAAAAAGGATTAAAAGGGGTGAAATGATTAACCAGAAGGCGAAAGCAAAGTGCGGCGGCGAAGTCCTAAAGGAGAAAAGGTTGACCAGAAAGCAAGGAAACGATTAAACAAAAGCGGCAACATTTTTTAAAAAGTGGCAAATGGTTAACCAGAATCCCAAAATAATGCTCAGAGACTTAAGTCCCAAAGGGGCAAATGGTTAACCAGAAGCTGGGTGAACTGTTTAACCAAAAGTGGGAAAAAGGATTAAAAGGGGTGAAATGATTAACCAGAAGGCGAAAGCAAAGTGCGGCGGCGAAGTCCTAAAGGAGAAAAGGTTGACCAGAAAGCAGGGAAACGATTAAACAAAAGCGGCAACATTTTTTAAAAAGTGGCAAATGGTTAACCAGAATCCCAAAATAATGCTCAGAGACTTAAGTCCCAAAGGGGCAAATGGTTAACCAGAAGCTGGGTGAACTGTTTAACCAAAAGTGGGAAAAAGGATTAAAATGTTGTGAAATGATTAACCAGAAGGCGAAAGCAAAGTGCGGCGGCGAAGTCCTAAAGGGGAAAAGGTTGACCATAAAGCAGGGAAATGATTAAACAAAAGCAGAAAAATTCAGTAAGAAGGGGCAAATGGTTAACCAGAAGTTGGGTGAACTGCTTAACCAAAAGTGGGAAAGAGGATTAAAAGGGGAGAAATGTTTAACCAGATGTCGAAAACAATGCGCGGCGATGAAGTCTGAAAGAGGAATAGGTCGACCGCAAAGCAGGGAAATGATTAAACAAAAGCAGAAAAATTCAGTAAAAAGGGGCAAATGGTGAACCAGAAGCTGGGTGAACTGCTTAACCAAAAGTGGGAAAAAGGATTAAAAGGGGAGAAATGTTGAACCAGATGTCGAAAACAAGGTGCGGCGATGAAGTCTGAAAGAGGAATAGGTCGACCGCAAAGCAGGGAAAGGTTTAATCAAAAGCAGCAATATCTTTTAAAAAGGGACAAATGGTGAACCAGAATCACAAAAGAATGCTCAGAGACTTAAGTCCCAAAGGGGAAATGGTTAACCAGTAGCTGGGTGAACTGTCCAACCCAAAGTGGGAAAAAGGATTAAAAGGGGTGAAATGATTAACCAGGAGGCTAAAGCAATGTGCCGCGGTGAAGTCCTAAAGGGGAAAAGGTTGACCAGAAAGCAGGGAAAGCATTAAACAAAAGCGGCAACATTTTTTAAAAAGTGGCAAATGGTTAACCAGAATCCCAAAAGAATGCTCAGAGACTTAAGTCCCAAAGGGGAAATGGTGAACCAGAAGCTGGGTGAACTGGTGAACCAAAAGTGGGAAAAAGGATTAAAAGGGGAGAAATGTTTAACCAGAAGGCAAAAGCAAAGTGCGGCGGCGAAGTCCAAAAGGGGAAAAGGTTGACAAGAAAGCAGGGAAATGATTAAACCAAAGCGGAAAAATTCAGTAAAATGGGGCAAATGGTTAACCAGAAGCTGGGTGAAATGGTTAACCAAAAGTGGCAAAAAAAGATTTAAAGGGGAAAAATGATTAACCAGAAGTCGACAACAATGCGCGGCGATGAAGTCTGAAAGGGGAAAAGGTTGACCACATAGCAGGGAAACGATTAAACAAAAGCGGCAAAATTTTTTAAAAAGTGGCAAATGATTAACCAGAATCCCAAAAGAATGCTCAGGGACTAAGTCCCAAAGGGGAAATGGTTAACCAGAAGCTGGGGGAAATGGTTAACCAAAAGTTGCAAAAATGATTAAAAGGGGTGAAATGATCAACCAGAAGTCGAAAATTATGTGCGGCGGTGAAGTCTGAAAGAGGGAAAGGTTGACCAGAAAGCATTAAACAAAAGTGGCAACATTTTAAAAAAATTGGCAAATGGTTAACCAGAATCCCAAAAGAATGCTCAGAGACTAAGTCCCAAAGGGGAAATGGTTAACCAGAAGCTGGGGGAAATGGTTAACCAAAAGTTGCAAAAATGATTAAAAGGGGTGAAATGATTAACCAGGAGGCTAAAGCAATGTGCCGCGGTGAAGTCCTAAAGGGGAAAAGGTTGACCAGAAAGCAGGGAAAGCATTAAACAAAAGCGGCAACATTTTTTAAAAAGTGGCAAATGGTTAACCAGAATCCCAAAAGAATGCTCAGAGACTTAAGTCCCAAAGGGGAAATGGTGAACCAGAAGCTGGGTGAACTGGTGAACCAAAAGTGGGAAAAAGGATTAAAAGGGGAGAAATGTTTAACCAGAAGGCAAAAGCAAAGTGCGGCGGCGAAGTCCAAAAGGGGAAAAGGTTGACAAGAAAGCAGGGAAATGATTAAACCAAAGCGGAAAAATTCAGTAAAATGGGGCAAATGGTTAACCAGAAGCTGGGTGAAATGGTTAACCAAAAGTGGCAAAAAAAGATTTAAAGGGGAAAAATGATTAACCAGAAGTCGACAACAATGCGCGGCGATGAAGTCTGAAAGGGGAAAAGGTTGACCACATAGCAGGGAAACGATTAAACAAAAGCGGCAAAATTTTTTAAAAAGTGGCAAATGATTAACCAGAATCCCAAAAGAATGCTCAGGGACTAAGTCCCAAAGGGGAAATGGTTAACCAGAAGCTGGGGGAAATGGTTAACCAAAAGTTGCAAAAATGATTAAAAGGGGTGAAATGATCAACCAGAAGTCGAAAATTATGTGCGGCGGTGAAGTCTGAAAGAGGGAAAGGTTGACCAGAAAGCATTAAACAAAAGTGGCAACATTTTAAAAAAATTGGCAAATGGTTAACCAGAATCCCAAAAGAATGCTCAGAGACTAAGTCCCAAAGGGGAAATGGTTAACCAGAAGCTGGGGGAAATGGTTAACCAAAAGTTGCAAAAATGATTAAAAGGGGTGAAATGATTAACCAGGAGGCTAAAGCAATGTGCTGCGGTGAAGTCCTAAAGGGGAAAAGGTTGACCAGAAAGCAGGGAAAGCATTAAACAAAAGCGGCAACATTTTTTAAAAAGTGGCAAATGATTAACCAGAATCCCAAAAGAATGCTCAGAGACTAAGTCCCAAAGGGGAAATGGTTAACCAGAAGCTGGGGGAAATGGTTAACCAAAAGTTGCAAAAATGATTAAAAGGGGTGAAATGATTAACCAGAAGTCGACAACAATGCGCGGCGATGAAGTCCTAAAGGGGAAAAGGTTGACCACATAGCAGGGAAACGATTAAACAAAAGCGGCAACATTTTTAAAAAAGTGGCAAATGATTAACCAGAATCCCAAAAGAATGCTCAGAGACCAAGTCCCAAAGGGGAAATGGTTAACCAGAAGCTGGGGGAAATGGTTAACCAAAAGTTGCAAAAATGATTAAAAGGGGTGAAATGATTAACCAGGAGGCTGAAGCAATGTGCCGCGGTGAAGTCCTAAAGGGGAAAAGGTTGACCAGAAAGCAGGGAAAGCATTAAACAAAAGCGGCAACATTTTTAAAAAAGTGGCAAATGATTAACCAGAATCCCAAAAGAATGCTCAGAGACTAAGTCCCAAAGGGGAAATGGTTAACCAGAAGCTGGGGGAAATGGTTAACCAAAAGTGGCAAAAAATGATTAAAAGGGGTGAAATGATTAACCAGGAGGCTGAAGCAATGTGCCGCGGTGAAGTCTGAAAGAGGGAAAGGTTGACCAGAAAGCATTAAACAAAAGTGGCAACATTTTTAAAAAAGTGGCAAATGATTAACCAGAATCCCAAAAGAATGCTCAGAGACTAAGTCCCAAAGGGGAAATGGTTAACCAGAAGCTGGGGGAAATGGTTAACCAAAAGTTGCAAAAATGATTAAAAGGGGTGAAATGATTAACCAGGAGGCTAAAGCAATGTGCCGCGGTGAAGTCTGAAAGAGGGAAAGGTTGACCAGAAAGCATTAAACAAAAGTGGCAACATTTTTAAAAAATTGGCAAATGATTAACCAGAATCCCAAAAGAATGCTCAGAGACTAAGTCCCAAAGGGGAAATGGTTAACCAGAAGCTGGGGGAAATGGTTAACCAAAAGTTGCAAAAATGATTAAAAGGGGTGAAATGATTAACCAGGAGGCTGAAGCAATGTGCCGCGGTGAAGTCCTAAAGGGGAAAAGTTTGACCACAAAGCAGGGAAAGCATTAAACAAAAGCGGCAACATTTTAAAAAAAGTGGCAAATGATTAACCAGAATCCCAAAAGAATGCTCAGAGACTAAGTCCCAAAGGGGAAATGGTTAACCAGAAGCTGGGGGAAATGGTTAACCAAAAGTTGCAAAAATGATTAAAAGGGGTGAAATGATTAACCAGGAGGTTGAAGCAATGTGCCGCGGTGAAGTCCTAAAGGGGAAAAGGTTGACCAGAAAGCAGGGAAAGCATTAAACAAAAGCGGCAACATTTTTTAAAAATTGGCAAATGATTAACCAGAATCCCAAAAGAATGCTCAGAGACTAAGTCCCAAAGGGGAAATGGTTAACCAGAAGCTGGGGGAAATGGTTAACCAAAAGTGGCAAAAAAAGATTTAAAGGGGAAAAATGATTAACCAGAAGTCGACAACAATGCGCGGCGATGAAGTCTGAAAGGGGAAAAGGTTGACCACATAGCAGGGAAACGATTAAACAAGAGCGGCAACATTTTTAAAAAAGTGGCAAATGATTAACCAGAATCCCAAAAGAATGCTCAGAGACTAAGTCCCAAAGGGGAAATGGTTAACCAGAAGCTGGGGGAAATGGTTAACCAAAAGTTGCAAAAATGATTAAAAGGGGTGAAATGATTAACCAGGAGGCTGAAGCAATGTGCCGCGGTGAAGTCCTAAAGGGGAAAAGGTTGACCAGAAAGCAGGGAAAGCATTAAACAAAAGCGGCAACATTTTTAAAAAAGTGGCAAATGGTTAACCAGAATCCCAAAAGAATGCTCAGAGACTAAGTCCCAAAGGGGAAATGGTTAACCAGAAGCTGGGGGAAATGGTTAACCAAAAGTTGCAAAAATGATTAAAAGGGGTGAAATGATTAACCAGAAGTCGAAAATAATGTGCGGCGATGAAGTCCTAAAGGGGAAAAGTTTGACCAGAAAGCAGGGAAAGCATTAAACAAAAGCGGCAACATTTTTAAAAAAGTGGCAAATGATTAACCAGAATCCCAAAAGAATGCTCAGAGACTAAGTCCCAAAGGGGAAATGGTTAACCAGAAGCTGGGGGAAATGGTTAACCAAAAGTTGCAAAAATGATTAAAAGGGGTGAAATGATCAACCAGAAGTCGAAAACAATGTGCGGCGATGAAGTCCTAAGGGGGAAAAGTTACCCAGAAGGCAGGGAAATGATCAAACGAAAGCAGCCAAAAAATTATTAAAAGAGGGGAACTGATGAACCAAAAGGTGAGAAACGGCCCGCAGAGACTAAGTCCAAAACGGGAACTGGTGAACCGGAAATGATTAACCAAAAACTAAGTCCGAAGAGGGAACTGGTAAACCAGAACTCAGTAACCCGATTTTTAAAATTAATTATAAATGGGGAAACGATTGAGCAAAAGGCGGAAATTAAGTCACAGGGATCAGGTCCGAAAGGGCAAGAGGTTACCCCGTAGGGGGCATTCGTCAACTCAATCTGAAAACTTTGGAGGCAAATCTGACCAAAATGCGGAAATCGGACCACACCGCGAGGGGCGCCATTCGACGGGGCAGGGTTAGACGCGTCGAACGGTACCTGAAGGTCCCGGCTGCGACACGTGAGTCCGGAGATATGGCCAGTCAAAGTCTGATGGGAGGTACCGAAGCCGAAAAATCGAAACGCGTTTGCGGCGATTCGGTGTCAGAGAGTCGGTCACGAATTCAAATTCGTCCCGCTGATTCGCCAATTGCCAGCCGGTTCCGGGGGGATTGGCGGGGTACCTGCAGGATAGTAAGAGGTGGCATGTCGAGACTTAGCCTGTTTACCAGACTTGTGTCTAGCGCCTCCAGGTCTGCAGAGACCGACCCGGGCTGCCGCCCAACCGACTTTTAAGCCTTTTGGGAGTGGGAATTTTTCCCATTTTTCCCCATTTTTCGGGTTTTTTGGTCGGGCTTGAAAACGGCGGCCCCGAGGCCTCCCGGGGCTGGCGGGCTTCGGCTCCCTTGCGAGAGGGTCCGAATTCCACCCGTTTAAGCCCAGAAAGGAGTTCGGAAGTCAGTCGGTCGAGGGAACCCCTTCGGAAGTCCGACGGGGATGGATTCGGCCGGCGTTTCGGATCTCCGGTCAGAGGATTCCCCCCCTGGGCGGGGGGGTGCGAGTAGCTGCCGGCAAACGGTCCCTTGCACTTGTGGCACAAAAAGTCCGAGCACAGGTTAATGAGTTGGCCGCGGAAGCCCCTATGCCGAAATGAGAAAGCCCCCGTTGCGGGGATTTAGTGACGCATCTGCGGCCGGAGGTGGGAGGCCGTCCTGCCGAATTGACACTTGTCATTCGGGCACCTAGGGATTGGTCGGGTACCCGGAGATTTTCGAGAACACGATTTTCAGAGCTTTCTCTGACAGCCCAGGTGCACTTTAAGAGTGCCTGAAAAAGTGACACTTGGCAAAAGGCTCTCAATTTCAAAGCGGAGACCTTTACAAGAGCACTCGGAAGTCACCTGTCAGCATTTAAAGCTACATCAGGCGGCAATTTTCGAACTCTTTGTCAGTCTGAAATCGTGTTGAGCCTCGACAGCGTCGGGCTCAGGCAGGAGGAGCTTGCCAGCAGAGAGAGGCTCACCATGGATTGCTGGTGGATGCTTTTCGAAAACATATACACATTATATTATATTATAATAATATAAAGA
>NW_027139690.1:65000-72500 GCF_035084215.1 Heptranchias perlo | reverse complement strand
CCGGAACGATCACGTTCGCACACCGGGAAGTCGAGTGCCGGGCCGCTGAAAGCGAGCAGGGTGCCACCGCTCGGGGCCCCGGTTTGTCCGTCCCACCCGGAGGCCCATATCTCCGGAAGGCACAGGCCGATTTCCTCCGGGTATGGCTCGTTGTGTGCGGCCGGACCAGGCGCAGCGGACGGTACCGAGCACTCGGAGGTCCGGCGCTGCCCGCCGGAGGTACAGCGAAAGGCTGCAAACCACTTTCCGCCGCCTCCCTCCGCGGGCGTGAGACCGACGGTCATCGGGTTTGGTTCCGCGGCTCGAGCAGGACGAGGGGCAGCGAACGGTACCGGAACGAACCCGGTCGCACACCGGGAAGTCGAGTGCCGGGTCTCGAAACGGAGCCGGGTCGGCCCAGTTTAAAACGGAGAAGAGAGTGCTGCCCTCTGCGGGTGAAAACCTGGAAGTACGTTGGTTAATGATTTCCAGTTCACCCCGCTTGGTCAGGCCCACTCGGAGGCGGATAACTCGGGAACGCCGAGGCCGATTTCCTCCGGGTATGGCTCGTTGCGTGCGGCAGGAGGAGGCGCAGCGTTCGGTACCGAGCACTCGGAGGTGCGGTGCTGCCCGCCGGAGTGACAGCGAAAGGCTGCGCACCGCTTTCCGCCTGCTAACTCGGCGTCCGTGAGACCGACCGACTCCGCTTTAGCACCGGAGCTAGAGTGGGGCAAGGGGCACCGAAGGGTACCGGAACGATCACGTTCGCACACCGGGAAGTCGAGTGCCGGGCCGCTGAAAGCGAGCAGGGTGCCACCGACTCTTCGGGCCCACTCGGAGGCTGATATCTCAGGAAGGCCGAGGCCGATTTCCTCCGGGTATGGCTCGTTGCGTGCGGCAGGAGGAGGCGCAGCGTACGGTACCGAGCACTCGGAGGTGCGGTGCTGCCCGCCGGAGGCACAGCGGAAGGCTGCGCACCGCTTTCCGCCTGGTAACTCGGCGTCCGTGAGACCGACCGACTCCGCTTTAGCACCGGAGCTAGAGTGGGGCAAGGGGCACCGAAGGGTACCGGAACGATCACGTTCGCATACCGGGAAGTCGAGTGCCGGGCCGCTGAAAGCGAGCAGGGTGCCACCGCTCGGGGCCCCGGTTTGTCCGTCCCACCCGGAGGCCCATATCTCCGGAAGGCACAGGCCGATTTCCTCCGGGTATGGCTCGTTGTGTGCGGCCGGACCAGGCGCAGCGGACGGTACCGAGCACGCGGAGGTCCGGCGCTGCCCGCCGGAGGTACAGCGAAAGGCTGCGAACCACTTTCCGCCGCCTCCCTCCGCGGGCGTGAGACCGACGGTCATCGGGTTTGGTTCCGCGGCTCGAGCAGGACGAGGGGCAGCGAACGGTACCGGAACGAACCCGGTCGCACACCGGGAAGTCGAGTGCCGGGTCTCGAAACGGAGCCGGGTCGGCCCAGTTTAAAACGGAGAAGAGAGTGCTGCCCTCTGCGGGTGAAAACCTGGAAGTACGTTGGTTAATGATTTCCAGTTCACCCCGCTTGGTCAGGCCCACTCGGAGGCGGATAACTCCGGAACGCCGAGGCCGATTTCCTCCGGGTATGGCTCGTTGCGTGCGGCAGGAGGAGGCGCAGCGTTCGGTACCGAGCACTCGGAGGTGCGGTGCTGCCCGCCGGAGTGACAGCGAAAGGCTGCGCACCGCTTTCCGCCTGCTAACTCGGCGTCCGTGAGACCGACCGACTCCGCTTTAGCACCGGAGCTAGAGTGGGGCAAGGGGCACCGAAGGGTACCGGAACGATCACGTTCGCATACCGGGAAGTCGAGTGCCGGGCCGCTGAAAGCGAGCAGGGTGCCACCGCTCGGGGCCCCG
Organism: Heptranchias perlo; assembly: GCF_035084215.1. NCBI lineage: Eukaryota > Metazoa > Chordata > Chondrichthyes > Hexanchiformes > Hexanchidae > Heptranchias > Heptranchias perlo. Next base: position 70,643 of record NW_027139690.1, on the reverse strand, counting down.
GTTTGTCCGTCCCACCCGCAGGCCCATATCTCCGGAAGGCACAGGCCGATTTCCACCGGGTATGGCTCGTTGTGTGCGGCCGGACCAGGCGCAGCGGACGGTACCGAGCACTCGGAGGTCGGGCGCTGCCCGCCGGAGGTACAGCGAAAGGCTGCAAACCACTTTCCGCCGCCTCCCTCCGCGGGCGTGAGACCGACGGTCGTCGGGTTTGGTTCCTCGGCGAGAGCAGGACGAGGGGCAGCGAAGGGTACCGGAACGAACCCGGTCGCATACCGGGAATTCGACTAGCGGGCCGCCGAAAGCGAGCACGGGGCCCCGGTTTGTCCGTCCCACCCGGAGGCCCATATCTCTGGAAGGCACAGGCCGATTTCCACCGGGTATGGCTCTTTGTGTGCGGCAGGACCAGGCGCAGCGGACGGGACCGAGCACTCGGAGGTGCGGCGCTGCCCGCCGGAGGTACAGCGAAAGGCTGCAAACCACTTTCCGCCGCCTCCCTCCGCGGGCGTGAGACCGACGGTCGTCGGGTTTGTTTCCGCGGCTAGAGCAGGACGAGGGGCAGCGAACGGTACCGGAACGAACCCGGTCGCACACCGGGAAGTCGACTAGCGGGCCGCCGAAAGCGAGCACGGGACCCCGGTTTGTCCGTCCCACCCGGAGGCCCATATCTCTGGAAGTCCGAGGCCGATTTCCTCCGGCTAACTCGGCGGGCAATGTGTCCCCCCCTACCCCCCACGATCTTCGGCTGATTACCGTGGCTGGACCGGATCAAGGAGCAACGGAACCGTGCCAGAACGACGTCGGTCGGACGGCGTGAACTGATAGTGCCGAGGCCGGAAACCGAGCCGGAAATGTGCACCGATTTATTGGTCCCACTCGCAGGCCCATATCTCCGGAAGGCCGAGGCCGATTTCCTCCGGGTATGGTTCGCTGCGTGCAGCCGGAAGGGGAGCAGCGGACGGCACTGAGCAGCCGGAGGTGCGGCGCTGCCCGCCGGAGCTGCAAGCGAAAGGCTGCGCACCGCTTTCCGCTGGTTAACTCGGCAGGCCGTCAGGCCGACCGACTCCGCTTCAGCACGGGAGCTAGAGTCGGGCAAGGGGCACCGAAGGGTACCGGAAGGATCACGTTCGGACACCGGGAAGTCGAGTGCCGGGCCGCCGAAAGCGAGCTCGGGGCCCCGGTTTGTCCGTCCCACCCGGAGGCCCATATCTCGAGAAGGCACAGGCCGATTTCCTCCGGGTTTGGCTCGCTGCGTGCGGCCGGACGAGGTGCAGCGAACGGTACCGAGCACTCGGAGGTGCGGCGCTGCCCGCCGGAGGTACAGCGAAAGGCTGCAAACCGCTTTCCGCCTCCTCTCCCCTCGGGCGTGAGACCGACGGTCGTCTGGTTTGCTTCCGCGGCAAGAGCAGGACGAGGGGCACCGAGCGGTACCAGAACGAACCCGGTCGCACACCGGGATGTCGAGTGCCCGGCCCAAACCCGCTACCCCCCCCCCCCCACCCGAAAGCGAGCCCCGGTTTGTGGATTAAAAGTGAAGCGGCAAAGATTTGTAAAACAGCGTGAAATGATGAACCAGAAGCCCAAAGTAATGGTGGGAATAAAAGTTCCGAAATGTGAAATGGTGAACCAGAAGTTGTGTGAACTGTTTAACCCAAAGTGGCAAAAATGGATTAAAAGGGGTGAAATGATCGACCGCAAAGCAGGGCAAGCATTAAACAAAAGCAGCAGCATTTTTTAAAAAGGGACAAATGGTTTACCAGAATCCCAAAAGAATGCTCAGAGACTTAAGTCCCAAAGGGGCAAATGGTTAACCAGAAGCTGGGTGAACTGCTTAACCCAAAGTGGGAAAAAGGATAAAAAAGGGGTGAACTGATCAACCAGAAGTCGACAACAATGTGCGGCGATTAAGTCTGAAAGAGGGAAAGGTTGACCGGAAAGCAGGGAAATGATTAAACAAAAGCAGAAAAATTCAGTAAAAAGGGGCAAGTGGTGAACCAGAAGTTGGGTGAACTGCTTAACCAAAAGTGGGAAAGAGGATTAAAAGGGGAGAAATGTTGAACCAGATGTCGAAAACAATGCGCGGCGATGAAGTCTGAAAGAGGAAAAGGTTGACCGCAAAGCAGGGAAAGGATTAAACAGAAGCAGCAATATCTTTTAAAAAGGGACAAATGGTGAACCAGAATCCCAAAAGAATGCTCAGAGACTTAAGTCCCAAAGGGGCAAATGGTTAACCAGAAGCTGGGTGAACTGTTCAACCAAAAGTGGGAAAAAGGATTAAAATGTTGTGAAATGATTAACCAGAAGGCGAAAGCAAAGTGCGGCGGCGAAGTCCTAAAGGGGAAAAGGTTGACCATAAAGCAGGGAAATGATTAAACAAAAGCAGAAAAATTCAGTAAGAAGGGGCAAATGGTTAACCAGAAGTTGGGTGAACTGCTTAACCAAAAGTGGGAAAAAGGATTAAAAGGGGAGAAATGTTTAACCAGATGTCGAAAACAATGCGCGGCGATGAAGTCTGAAAGAGGAATAGGTCGACCGCAAAGCAGGGAAATGATTAAACAAAAGCAGAAAAATTCAGTAAAAAGGGGCAAATGGTGAACCAGAAGCTGGGTGAACTGCTTAACCAAAAGTGGGAAAAAGGATTAAAAGGGGAGAAATGTTGAACCAGATGTCGAAAACAAGGTGCGGCGATGAAGTCTGAAAGAGGAATAGGTCGACCGCAAAGCAGGGAAAGGTTTAATCAAAAGCAGCAATATCTTTTAAAAAGGGACAAATGGTGAACCAGAATCACAAAAGAATGCTCAGAGACTTAAGTCCCAAAGGGGAAATGGTTAACCAGTAGCTGGGTGAACTGTCCAACCCAAAGTGGGAAAAAGGATTAAAAGGGGTGAAATGATTAACCAGGAGGCTAAAGCAATGTGCCGCGGTGAAGTCCTAAAGGGGAAAAGGTTGACCAGAAAGCAGGGAAAGCATTAAACAAAAGCGGCAACATTTTTTAAAAAGTGGCAAATGGTTAACCAGAATCCCAAAAGAATGCTCAGAGACTTAAGTCCCAAAGGGCAAATGGTGAACCAGAAGCTGGGTGAACTGGTGAACCAAAAGTGGGAAAAAGGATTAAAAGGGGAGAAATGTTTAACCAGAAGGCAAAAGCAAAGTGCGGCGGCGAAGTCCAAAAGGGGAAAAGGTTGACAAGAAAGCAGGGAAATGATTAAACCAAAGCGGAAAAATTCAGTAAAATGGGGCAAATGGTTAACCAGAAGCTGGGTGAAATGGTTAACCAAAAGTGGCAAAAAAAGATTTAAAGGGGAAAAATGATTAACCAGAAGTCGACAACAATGCGCGGCGATGAAGTCTGAAAGGGGAAAAGGTTGACCACATAGCAGGGAAACGATTAAACAAAAGCGGCAAAATTTTTTAAAAAGTGGCAAATGATTAACCAGAATCCCAAAAGAATGCTCAGGGACTAAGTCCCAAAGGGGAAATGGTTAACCAGAAGCTGGGGGAAATGGTTAACCAAAAGTTGCAAAAATGATTAAAAGGGGTGAAATGATTAACCAGGAGGCTGAAGCAATGTGCCGCGGTGAAGTCCTAAAGGGGAAAAGGTTGACCACAAAGCAGGGAAAGCATTAAACAAAAGCGGCAACATTTTTAAAAAAGTGGCAAATGATTAACCAGAATCCCAAAAGAATGCTCAGAGACTAAGTCCCAAAGGGGAAATGGTTAACCAGAAGCTGGGGGAAATGGTTAACCAAAAGTTGCAAAAATGATTAAAAGGGGTGAAATGATTAACCAGGAGGCTAAAGCAATGTGCCGCGGTGAAGTCTGAAAGAGGGAAAGGTTGACCAGAAAGCATTAAACAAAAGCGGCAACATTTTTAAAAAATTGGCAAATGATTAACCAGAATCCCAAAAGAATGCTCAGAGACTAAGTCCCAAAGGGGAAATGGTTAACCAGAAGCTGGGGGAAATGGTTAACCAAAAGTTGCAAAAATGATTAAAAGGGGTGAAATGATTAACCAGGAGGCTGAAGCAATGTGCCGCGGTGAAGTCTGAAAGAGGGAAAGGTTGACCAGAAAGCATTAAACAAAAGTGGCAACATTTTTAAAAAAGTGGCAAATGATTAACCAGAATCCCAAAAGAATGCTCAGAGACTAAGTCCCAAAGGGGAAATGGTTAACCAGAAGCTGGGGGAAATGGTTAACCAAAAGTTGCAAAAATGATTAAAAGGGGTGAAATGATTAACCAGGAGGCTGAAGCAATGTGCCGCGGTGAAGTCTGAAAGAGGGAAAGGTTGACCAGAAAGCATTAAACAAAAGTGGCAACATTTTTAAAAAATTGGCAAATGATTAACCAGAATCCCAAAAGAATGCTCAGAGACCAAGTCCCAAAGGGGAAATGGTTAACCAGAAGCTGGGGGAAATGGTTAACCAAAAGTTGCAAAAATGATTAAAAGGGGTGAAATGATTAACCAGGAGGCTGAAGCAATGTGCCGCGGTGAAGTCTGAAAGAGGGAAAGGTTGACCAGAAAGCATTAAACAAAAGTGGCAACATTTTTTCAAAATTGGCAAATGATTAACCAGAATCCCAAAAGAATGCTCAGAGACCAAGTCCCAAAGGGGAAATGGTTAACCAGAAGCTGGGGGAAATGGTTAACCAAAAGTTGCAAAAATGATTAAAAGGGGTGAAATGATTAACCAGGAGGCTAAAGCAATGTGCCGCGGTGAAGTCTGAAAGAGGGAAAGGTTGACCAGAAAGCATTAAACAAAAGTGGCAACATTTTTTAAAAATTGGCAAATGGTTAACCAGAATCCCAAAAGAATGCTCAGAGACTAAGTCCCAAAGGGGAAATGGTTAACCAGAAGCTGGGGGAAATGGTTAACCAAAAGTTGCAAAAATGATTAAAAGGGGTGAAATGATCAACCAGAAGTCGAAAACAATGTGCGGCGATGAAGTCCTAAGGGGGAAAAGTTACCCAGAAGGCAGGGAAATGATCAAACGAAAGCAGCCAAAAAATTATTAAAAGAGGGGAACTGATGAACCAAAAGGTGAGAAACGGCCCGCAGAGACTAAGTCCAAAACGGGAACTGGTGAACCGGAAATGATTAACCAAAAACTAAGTCCGAAGAGGGAACTGGTAAACCAGAACTGAGTAACCCGATTTTTAAAATTAATTATAAATGGGGAAACGATTGAGCAAAAGGCGGAAATTAAGTCACAGGGACCAGGTCCGAAAGGGCAAGAGGTTACCCCGTAGGGGGCATTCGTCAACTCAATCTGAAAACTTTGGAGGCAAATCTGACCAAAATGCGGAAATCGGACCACACCGCGAGGGGCGCCATTCGACGGGGCAGGGGTAGACGCGTCGAACGGTACCTGAAGGTCCCGGCTGCGACACGTGAGTCCGGAGATATGGCCAGTCAAAGTCTGATGGGAGGTACCGAAGCCGAAAAATCGAAACGCGTTTGCGGCGATTCGGTGTCAGAGAGTCGGTCACGAATTCAAATTCGTCCCGCTGATTCGCCAATTGCCAGCCGGTTCCGGGGGGATTGGCGGGGTACCTGCAGGATAGTAAGAGGTGGCATGTCGAGACTTAGCCTGTTTACCAGACTTGTGTCTAGCGCCTCCAGGTCTGCAGAGACCGACCCGGGCT
>NW_027139690.1:42500-52500 GCF_035084215.1 Heptranchias perlo | reverse complement strand
GGCTGCGCACCGCTTTCCGCCTGCTAACTCGGCGTCCGTGAGACCGACCGACTCCGCTTTACCGCCGGAGCTAGAGTGGGGCAAGGGGCACGGTTGAGTACCGGAAGGATGACGTTCGCACACCGGGAAGTCGAGTGCCGGGCCGCTGAAAGCGAGCAGGGTGCCACCGACTCGTCGGGCCCACTCGGAGGCTGATATCTCAGGAAGGCCGAGGCCGATTTCCTCCGGGTATGGCTCGTTGCGTGCGGCAGGAGGCGGCGCAGCGTACGGTACCGAGCACTGGGAGGTGCGATGCTGCCCGCCGGAGTGACAGCGAAAGGCTGCGCACCGCTTTCCGCCTGCTAACTCGGCGTCCGTGAGACCGACCGACTTCGCTTTACCGCCGGAGCTAGAGTGGGGCAAGGGGCACGGTTGGGTACCGGAACGATCACGTTCGCACACCGGGAAGTCGAGTGCCGGGTCTCGAAACGGAGCCGGGTCGGCCCAATTTAAAACGGAGAATAGAGTGCTGCCCTCTGCGGGTGAAAACCTGGAAGTACGTTGGTTAATGATTTCCAGTTCACCCCGCTTGGTCAGGCCCACTCGGAGGCGGATAACTCCGGAACGCCGAGGCCGATTTCCTCCGGGTATGGCTCGTTGCGTGCGGCAGGAGGCGGCGCAGCGTACGGTACCGAGCACTCGGAGATGCGGTGCAGCCCGCCGGAGTGACAGCGAAAGGCTGCGCACCGCTTTCCGCCTGCTAACTCGGCGTCCGTGAGACCGACCGACTTCGCTTTACCGCCGGAGCTAGAGTGGGGCAAGGGGCACGGTTGAGTACCGGAAGGATGACGTTCGCACACCGGGAAGTCGAGTGCCGGGCCGCTGAAAGCGAGCTCGGGGCCCCGGTTTGTCCGTCCCACCCGGAGGCCCATATCTCCGGAAGGCAAAGGCCGATTTCCACCGGGTATGGCTCGTTGTGTGCGGCCGGACCAGGCGCAGCGGACGGTACCGAGCACTCGGAGGTGCGGCGCTGCCCGCCGGAGTGACAGCGAAAGGCTGCGCACCGCTTTCCGCCTGGTAACTCGGCGTCTGTGAGACCGACCGACTCCGCTTTACCGCCGGAGCTAGAGTGGGGCAAGGGGCACCGTTGGGTACCGGAACGATCACGTTCGCACACCGGGAAGTCGAGTGCCGGGCCGCTGAAAGCGAGTAGGGTGCCACCGCTCGGGGCCCCGGTTTGTCCGTCCCACCCGGAGGCCCATATCTCCGGAAGGCACAGGCCGATTTCCTCCGGGTATGGCTCGTTGTGTGCGGCCGGACCAGGCGCAGCGGACGGTACCGAGCACTCGGAGGTCCGGCGCTGCCCGCCGGAGGTACAGCGAAAGGCTGCAAACCACTTTCCGCCGCCACCCTCCGCGGGCGTGAGACCGACGGTCATCGGGTTTGGTTCCGCGGCTCGAGCAGGACGAGGGGCAGCGAACGGTACCGGAACGAACCCGGTCGCACACCGGGAAGTCGAGTGCCGGGTCTCGAAACGGAGCCGGGTCGGCCCAGTTTAAAACGGAGAAGAGAGTGCTGCCCTCTGCGGGTGAAAACCTGGAAGTACGTTGGTTAATGATTTCCAGTTCACCCCGCTTGGTCAGGCCCACTCGGAGGCGGATAACTCCGGAACGCCGAGGCCGATTTCCTGCGGGTATGGCTCGTTGCGTGCGGCAGGAGGCGGCGCAGCGTACGGTACCGAGCACTCGGAGGTGCGGTGCTGCCCGCCGGAGTGACAGCGAAAGGCTGCGCACCGCTTTCCGCCTGCTAACTCGGCGTCCGTGAGACCGACCGACTCCGCTTTAGCACCGGAGCTAGAGTGGGGCAAGGGGCACCGAAGGGTACCGGAACGATGACGTTCGCACACCGGGAAGTCGAGTGCCGGGCCGCCGAAAGCGAGCAGGGTGCCACCGCTCGGGGCCCCGGTTTGTCCGTCCCACCCGGAGGCCCATATCTCCGGAAGGCACAGGCCGATTTCCACCGGGTATGGCTCGTTGTGTGCGGCCGGACCAGGCGCAGCGGATGGTACCGAGCACTCGGAGGTCGGGCGCTGCCCGCCGGAGGTACAGCGAAAGGCTGCAAACCACTTTCCGCCGCCTCCCTCCGCGGGCGTGAGACCGACGGTCGTCGGGTTTGTTTCCCCGGCTAGAGCAGGACGAGGGGCAGCGAACGGTACCGGAACGAACCCGGTCGCACACCGGGAAGTCGACTAGCGGGCCGCCGAAAGCGAGCACGGGGCCCCGGTTTGTCCGTCCCACCCGGAGGCCCATATCTCTGGAAGGCACAGGCCGATTTCCACCGGGTATGGCTCGTTGTGTGCGGCAGGACCAGGCGCAGCGGACGGTACCGAGCACTCGGAGGTCGGGCGCTGCCCGCCGGAGGTACAGCGAAAGGCTGCAAACCACTTTCCGCCGCCTCCCTCCGCGGGCGTGAGACCGACGGTCGTCGGGTTTGGTTCCGCGGCTAGAGCAGGACGAGGGGCAGCGAACGGTACCGGAACGAACCCGGTCGCACACCGGGAAGTCGAGTGCCGGGTCTCGAAACGGAGCCGGGTCGGCCCAGTTTAAAACGGAGAAGAGAGTGCTGCCCTCTGCGGGTGAAAACCTGGAAGTACGTTGGTTAATGATTTCCAGTTCACCCCGCTTGGTCAGGCCCACTCGGAGGCGGATAACTCCGGAACGCCGAGGCCGATTTCCTCCGGGTCTGGCTCGTTGCGTGCGGCAGGAGGCGGCGCAGCGTACGGTACCGAGCACTCGGAGATGCGGTGCAGCCCGCCGGAGTGACAGCGAAAGGCTGCGCACCGCTTTCCGCCTGGTAACTCGGCGTCCGTGAGACCGACCGACTCCGCTTTAGCACCGGAGCTAGAGTGGGGCAAGGGGCACGGTTGGGTACCGGAAGGATGACGTTCGCACACCGGGAAGTCGAGTGCCGGGCCGCCGAAAGCGAGCACGGGGTCCCGGTTTGTCCGTCCCACCCGGAGGCCCATATCTCCGGAAGGCACAGGCCGATTTCCTCCGGGTATGGCTCGTTGCGTGCGGCCGGACCAGGCGCAGCGGACGGTACCGAGCACTCGGAGGTCGGGCGCTGCCCGCCGGAGGTACAGCGAAAGGCTGCAAACCACTTTCCGCCGCCTCCCTCCGCGGGCGTGAGACCGACGGTCGTCGGGTTTGTTTCCGCGGCTAGAGCAGGACGAGGGGCAGCGAACGGTACCGGAAGGAACCCGGTCGCACACCGGGAAGTCGACTAGCGGGCCGCCGAAAGCGAGCACGGGGCCCCGGTTTGTCCGTCCCACCCGGAGGCCCATATCTCTGGAAGGCACAGGCCGATTTCCACCGGGTATGGCTCGTTGTGTGCGGCAGGACCAGGCGCAGCGGACGGTACCGAGCACTCGGAGGTCGGGCGCTGCCCGCCGGAGGTACAGCGAAAGGCTGCAAACCACTTTCCGCCACCTCCCTCCGCGGGCGTGAGACCGACGGTCGTCGGGTTTGTCTCCGCGGCTAGAGCAGGACGAGGGGCAGCGAACGGTACCGGAACGAACCCGGTCGCACACCGGGAAGTCGACCAGCGGGCCGCCGAAAGCGTGCTCGGGTCCCCGGTTTGTCTGTCCCACCCGGAGGCTGATATCTGAGGAAGTCCGAGGCCGATTTCCTCCGGCTAACTCGGCGGGCAATGTGTCCCCCCCCCACCATCTTCGGCTGATTACCGTGGCTGGACCGGATCAAGGAGCAACGGAACCGTGCCAGAACGACGTCGGTCGGACGGCGTGAACTGATAGTGCCGAGGCCGGAAACCGAGCCGGAAATGTGCACCGATTTATTGGTCCCACTCGCAGGCCCATATCTCCGGAAGGCCGAGGCCGATTTCCTCCGGGTATGGTTCGCTGCGTGCAGCCGGAAGGGGAGCAGCGGACGGCACTGAGCAGCCGGAGGTGCGGCGCTGCCCGCCGGAGCTGCAAGCGAAAGGCTGCGCACCGCTTTCCGCTGGCTAACTCGGCGGCCGTCAGGCCGACCGACTCCGCTTCAGCACGGGAGCTGGAGTCGGGCAAGGGGCACCGAAGGGTACCGGAAGGATCACGTTCGGACACCGGGAAGTCGAGTGCCGGGCCGCCGAAAGCGAGCTCGGGGCCCCGGTTTGTCCGTCCCACCCGGAGGCCCATATCTCGAGAAGGCACAGGCCGATTTCCTCCGGGTTTGGCTCGCTGCGTGCGGCCGGACGAGGCGCAGCGAACGGTACCGAGCACTCGGAGGTGCGGCGCTGCCCGCCGGAGGTACAGCGAAAGGCTGCAAACCGCTTTCCGCCTCCTCTCCCCTCGGGCGTGAGACCGACGGTCGTCTGGTTTGCTTCCGCGGCAAGAGCAGGACGAGGGGCACCGAGCGGTACCAGAACGAACCCGGTCGCACACCGGGATGTCGAGTGCCCGGCCCAAACCCGCTACCCCCCCCCCACCCGAAAGCGAGCCACGGTTTGTGGATTAAAAGTGAAGCGGCAAAGATTTGTAAAACAGCGTGAAATGATGAACCAGAAGCCCAAAGTAATGGTGGGAATAAAAGTTCCGAAATGTGAAATGGTGAACCAGAAGTTGTGTGAACTGTTTAACCCAAAGTGGCAAAAATGGATTAAAAGGGGTGAAATGATCGACCGCAAAGCAGGGCAAGCATTAAACAAAAGCAGCAGCATTTTTTAAAAAGGGACAAATGGTTTACCAGAATCCCAAAAGAATGCTCAGAGACTTAAGTGCCAAAGGGGAAATGGTTAACCAGTAGCTGGGTGAACTGTTTAACCAAAAGTGGGAAAAAGGATTAAAAGGGGTGAAATGATTAACCAGAAGGCGAAAGCAATGTGCCGCGTCAAAGTCCTAAAGGGGAAAAGGTTGACCATAAAGCAGGGAAATGATTAAACCAAAGCAGAAAAATTCAGTAAAAAGGGGCAAATGGTTAACCAGAAGTTGGGTGAACTGCTTAACCAAAAGTGGGAAAGAGGATTAAAAGGGGAGAAATGTTGAACCAGATGTCGAAAACAATGCGCGGCGATGAAGTCTGAAAGAGGAAAAGGTTGACCGCAAAGCAGGGAAAGGATTAAACAGAAGCAGCAATATCTTTTAAAAAGGGACAAATGGTGAACCAGAATCCCAAAAGAATGCTCAGAGACTTAAGTCCCAAAGGGGCAAATGGTTAACCAGAAGCTGGGTGAACTGTTTAACCAAAAGTGGGAAAAAGGATTAAAAGGGGTGAAATGATTAACCAGAAGGCGAAAGCAAAGTGCGGCGGCGAAGTCCTAAAGGAGAAAAGGTTGACCAGAAAGCAGGGAAACGATTAAACAAAAGCGGCAACATTTTTTAAAAAGTGGCAAATGGTTAACCAGAATCCCAAAATAATGCTCAGAGACTTAAGTCCCAAAGGGGCAAATGGTTAACCAGAAGCTGGGTGAACTGTTTAACCAAAAGTGGGAAAAAGGATTAAAATGTTGTGAAATGATTAACCAGAAGGCGAAAGCAAAGTGCGGCGGCGAAGTCCTAAAGGGGAAAAGGTTGACCATAAAGCAGGGAAATGATTAAACAAAAGCAGAAAAATTCAGTAAGAAGGGGCAAATGGTTAACCAGAAGCTGGTTGAACTGCTTAACCAAAAGTGGCAAAAAGGATTGAAAGGGGAGAAATGTTTAACCGGATGTCGTAAACAAGGTGCGGCGATGAAGTCGGAAAGAGGAAAAGGTTGACCAGAAAGCAGGGAAAGCATTAAACAAAAGCAGCAACATTTTTTAAAAAGTGGCAAATGGTTAACCAGAATCCCAAAAGAATGCTCAGAGACTTAAGTCCCAAAGGGGAAATGGTGAACCAGAAGCTGGGTGAACTGGTGAACCAAAAGTGGGAAAAAGGATTAAAAGGGGAGAAATGTTTAACCAGAAGGCAAAAGCAAAGTGCGGCGGCGAAGTCCAAAAGGGGAAAAGGTTGACAAGAAAGCAGGGAAATGATTAAACCAAAGCGGAAAAATTCAGTAAAATGGGGCAAATGGTTAACCAGAAGCTGGGTGAAATGGTTAACCAAAAGTGGCAAAAAAAGATTTAAAGGGGAAAAATGATTAACCAGAAGTCGACAACAATGCGCGGCGATGAAGTCTGAAAGGGGAAAAGGTTGACCACATAGCAGGGAAACGATTAAACAAAAGCGGCAAAATTTTTAAAAAAGTGGCAAATGATTAACCAGAATCCCAAAAGAATGCTCAGGGACTAAGTCCCAAAGGGGAAATGGTTAACCAGAAGCTGGGGGAAATGGTTAACCAAAAGTTGCAAAAATGATTAAAAGGGGTGAAATGATCAACCAGAAGTCGAAAATTATGTGCGGCGGTGAAGTCTGAAAGAGGGAAAGGTTGACCAGAAAGCATTAAACAAAAGTGGCAACATTTTAAAAAAATTGGCAAATGGTTAACCAGAATCCCAAAAGAATGCTCAGAGACTAAGTCCCAAAGGGGAAATGGTTAACCAGAAGCTGGGGGAAATGGTTAACCAAAAGTTGCAAAAATGATTAAAAGGGGTGAAATGATTAACCAGGAGGCTAAAGCAATGTGCTGCGGTGAAGTCCTAAAGGGGAAAAGGTTGACCAGAAAGCAGGGAAAGCATTAAACAAAAGCGGCAACATTTTTTAAAAAGTGGCAAATGATTAACCAGAATCCCAAAAGAATGCTCAGAGACCAAGTCCCAAAGGGGAAATGGTTAACCAGAAGCTGGGGGAAATGGTTAACCAAAAGTTGCAAAAATGATTAAAAGGGGTGAAATGATTAACCAGGAGGCTGAAGCAATGTGCCGCGGTGAAGTCCTAAAGGGGAAAAGGTTGACCACAAAGCAGGGAAAGCATTAAACAAAAGCGGCAACATTTTTAAAAAAGTGGCAAATGATTAACCAGAATCCCAAAAGAATGCTCAGAGACTAAGTCCCAAAGGGGAAATGGTTAACCAGAAGCTGGGGGAAATGGTTAACCAAAAGTTGCAAAAATGATTAAAAGGGGTGAAATGATTAACCAGGAGGCTAAAGCAATGTGCCGCGGTGAAGTCTGAAAGAGGGAAAGGTTGACCAGAAAGCATTAAACAAAAGTGGCAACATTTTTAAAAAATTGGCAAATGATTAACCAGAATCCCAAAAGAATGCTCAGAGACTAAGTCCCAAAGGGGAAATGGTTAACCAGAAGCTGGGGGAAATGGTTAACCAAAAGTTGCAAAAATGATTAAAAGGGGTGAAATGATTAACCAGGAGGCTGAAGCAATGTGCCGCGGTGAAGTCTGAAAGAGGGAAAGGTTGACCAGAAAGCATTAAACAAAAGTGGCAACATTTTTAAAAAAGTGGCAAATGATTAACCAGAATCCCAAAAGAATGCTCAGAGACCAAGTCCCAAAGGGGAAATGGTTAACCAGAAGCTGGGGGAAATGGTTAACCAAAAGTTGCAAAAATGATTAAAAGGGGTGAAATGATTAACCAGGAGGCTGAAGCAATGTGCCGCGGTGAAGTCTGAAAGAGGGAAAGGTTGACCAGAAAGCATTAAACAAAAGTGGCAACATTTTTTAAAAATTGGCAAATGATTAACCAGAATCCCAAAAGAATGCTCAGAGACCAAGTCCCAAAGGGGAAATGGTTAACCAGAAGCTGGGGGAAATGGTTAACCAAAAGTTGCAAAAATGATTAAAAGGGGTGAAATGATTAACCAGGAGGCTGAAGCAATGTGCCGCGGTGAAGTCTGAAAGAGGGAAAGGTTGACCAGAAAGCATTAAACAAAAGTGGCAACATTTTTTAAAAATTGGCAAATGGTTAACCAGAATCCCAAAAGAATGCTCACAGACTAAGTCCCAAAGGGGAAATGGTTAACCAGAAGCTGGGTGAAATGGTTAACCAAAAGTTACAAAAATGATTAAAAGGGGTGAAATGATCAACCAGAAGTCGAAAACAATGTGCGGCGATGAAGTCCTAAGGTGGAAAAGTTACCCAGAAGGCAGGGAAATGATCAAACGAAAGCAGCCAAAAAATTATTAAAAGAGGGGAACTGATGAACCAAAAGATGAGAAACGGCCCGCAGAGACTAAGTCCAAAACGGGAACTGGTGAACCGGAAATGATTAACCAAAAACTAAGTCCGAAGAGGGAACTGGTAAACCAGAACTGAGTAACCAGATTTTTAAAATTAATTATAAATGGGGAAACGATTGAGCAAAAGGCGGAAATTAAGTCACAGGGACCAGGTCCGAAAGGGCAAGAGGTTACCCCGTAGGGGGCATTCGTCAACTCAATCTGAAAATTTTGGAGGCAAATCTGACCAAAATGCGGAAATCGGACCACACCGCGAGGGGCGCCATTCGACGGGGCAGGGGTAGACGCGTCGAACGGTGCCTGAAGGTCCCGGCTGCGACACGTGAGTCCGGAGATATGGCCAGTCAAAGTCTGATGGGAGGTACCGAAGCCGAAAAATCGAAACGCGTTTGCGGCGATTCGGTGTCAGAAAGTCGGTCACGAATTCAAATTCGTCCCGCTGATTCGCCAATTGCCAGCCGGTTCCGGGGGGATTGGCGGGGTACCTGCAGGATAGTAAGAGGTGGCATGTCGAGACTTAGCCTGTTTACCAGACTTGTGTCCAGCGCCTCCAGGTCTGCAGAGACCGACCCGGGCTGCCGCCCAACCGACTTTTAAGCCTTTTGGGAGTGGGAATTTTTCCCATTTTTCCCCATTTTTCGGGTTTTTTGGTCGGGCTTGAAAACGGCGGCCCCGAGGCCTCCCGGGGCTGGCGGGCTTCGGCTCCCTTGCGAGAGGGTCCGAATTCCACCCGTTTAAGCCCAGAAAGGAGTTCGGAAGTCAGTCGGTCGAGGGAACCCCTTCGGAAGTCCGACGGGGATGGATTCGGCCGGCGTTTCGGATCTCCGGTCAGAGGATTCCCCCCCTGGGCGGGGGGGTGCGAGTAGCTGCCGGCAAACGGTCCCTTGCACTTGTGGCACAAAAAGTCCGAGCACAGGTTAATGAGTTGGCCGCGGAAGCCCCTATGCCGAAATGAGAAAGCCCCCGTTGCGGGGATTTAGTGACGCATCTGCGGCCGGAGGTGGGAGGCCGTCCTGCCGAATTGACACTTGTCATTCGGGCACCTAGGGATTGGTCGGGTACCCGGAGATTTTCGAGAACACGATTTTCAGAGCTTTCTCTGACAGCCCAGGTGCACTTTAAGAGTGCCTGAAAAAGTGACACTTGGCAAAAGGCTCTCAATTTCAAAGCGGAGACCTTTACAAGAGCACTCGGAAGTCACCTGTCAGCATTTAAAGCTACATCAGGCGGCAATTTTCGAACTCTTTGTCAGTCTGAAATCGTGTTGAGCCTCGACAGCGTCGGGCTCAGGCAGGAGGAGCTTGCCAGCAGAGAGAGGCTCACCATGGATTGCTGGTGGATGCTTTTCGAAAACATATACACATTATATTATATTATAATAATATAAAGAAAAAAAAGAGTTTCTCAAAATCTCTGTGACACTTTGCAGATTTTTTTGAAAGCCAATAAAGAGAACTCTTTAACTTGAAAGTCACCTGTGCCGGCATAGCGATGACTTTTAAAACAGGTTGACACTTTCGAGCCGCGGCGGCTCTGAATCACCCCAGACACCAAGTGTGTTTGTGGGCAAGGCACCGCGGCCGGTGGGCTGCTTTTATAATAACGGGCACGCAGACTTTTTGAGAGGAATCGGTACTCTCTTCCGATCGATTTGGCGACTCGCGTCCGACATGGGAGGGCCCGAGCGGTCCAGCCAAGGCTGGTGTTCAGGCTCGTCAGGTTCCTCTCTCTGTCCCAAGTGGCAGACGGACAGTTTTAAAAGTCAGTGGGTTTTGTCGGCACGACTCTCCTGTTCACCCGCTGGCGTATTGCTCTCTTGTGAGGCCGAGAAGTCCACCTGTGTTGTCTAACAGAGGTCCGATTCAAGCTCCAGAGCCCGGGTGTCTGCCGTCTCGAGTGGAGCGGGAATGTGCAC
>NW_027139690.1:20000-30000 GCF_035084215.1 Heptranchias perlo | reverse complement strand
AGTGTTCTCGGGCTTAATAGTCGCCCAAGGGGGTGTATAGCGGTCGATGGCCGTTGTGGAGTGCGTTTATTGTGGGTTGATTTTGACTTTGCCTGGCTGGTGGAATTTGTGGGAGGCAGGCAAGGGGATTGGTGTGGGTTGGTTGGCCGGAAGGGAGCTGCTTGCATTGGGGTGTTATCCTGACTTTGTTTCGCTGGTGAGAGTAGGCAGCGGCAGGCAGGCAAGCGGAATGTCGTGTGGGGTGCAGTGAGAGGTTGGAATGACACTGCTTTGCAGCTGACCATGTGCCCTGATTTGTGACGCCCGTTTGGAGGATGATATCTCAGGAAGGCCGAGGCCGATTTCCTCCGGGTATGGCTCGTTGCGTGCGGCAGGAGGAGGCGCAGCGTACGGTACCGAGCACTGGGAGGTGCGATGCTGCCCGCCGGAGTGACAGCGAAAGGCTGCGCACCGCTTTCCGCCTGCTAACTCGGCGTCCGTGAGACCGACCGACTTCGCTTTACCGCCGGAGCTAGAGTGGGGCAAGGGGCACGGTTGGGTACCGGAACGATCACGTTCGCACACCGGGAAGTCGAGTGCCGGGTCTCGAAACGGAGCCGGGTCGGCCCAATTTAAAACGGAGAATAGAGTGCTGCCCTCTGCGGGTGAAAACCTGGAAGTACGTTGGTTAATGATTTCCAGTTCACCCCGCTTGGTCAGGCCCACTCGGAGGCGGATAACTCCGGAACGCCGAGGCCGATTTCCTCCGGGTATGGCTCGTTGCGTGCGGCAGGAGGCGGCGCAGCGTACGGTACCGAGCACTCGGAGATGCGGTGCTGCCCGCCGGAGTGACAGCGAAAGGCTGCGCACCGCTTTCCGCCTGGTAACTCGGCGTCCGTGAGACCGACCGACTCCGCTTTAGCACCGGAGCTAGAGTGGGGCAAGGGGCACCGAAGGGTACCGGAACGATCACGTTCGCATACCGGGAAGTCGAGTGACGGGCCGCTGAAAGCGAGCAGGGTGCCACCGCTCGGGGCCCCGGTTTGTCCGTCCCACCCGGAGGCCCATATCTCCGGAAGGCACAGGCCGATTTCCTCCGGGTATGGCTCGTTGTGTGCGGCCGGACCAGGCGCAGCGGACGGTACCGAGCACTGGGAGGTGCGATGCTGCCCGCCGGAGTGACAGCGAAAGGCTGCGCACCGCTTTCCGCCTGCTAACTCGGCGTCCGTGAGACCGACCGACTCCGCTTTACCGCCGGAGCTAGAGTGGGGCAAGGGGCACGGTTGAGTACCGGAAGGATGACGTTCGCACACCGGGAAGTCGACTAGCGGGCCGCCGAAAGCGAGCTCGGGGCCCCGGTTTGTCCGTCCCACCCGGAGGCCCATATCTCCGGAAGGCACAGGCCGATTTCCACCGGGTATGGCTCGTTGTGTGCGGCCGGACCAGGCGCAGCGGACGGTACCGAGCACTCGGAGGTCGGGCGCTGCCCGCCGGAGGTACAGCGAAAGGCTGCAAACCACTTTCCGCCGCCTCCCTCCGCGGGCGTGAGACCGACGGTCGTCGGGTTTAGTTCCGCGGCTAGAGCAGGACGAGGGGCAGCGAACGGTACCGGAACGAACCCGGTCGCACACCGGGAAGTCGAGTGCCGGGTCTCGAAACGGAGCCGGGTCGGCCCAGTTTAAAACGGAGAAGAGAGTGCTGCCCTCTGCGGGTGAAAACATGGAAGTACGTTGGTTAATGATTTCCAGTTCACCCCGCTTGGTCAGGCCCACTCGGAGGCGGATAACTCCGGAACGCCGAGGCCGATTTCCTCCGGGTATGGCTCGTTGCGTGCGGCAGGAGGAGGCGCAGCGTTCGGTACCGAGCACTCGGAGGTGCGGTGCTGCCCGCCGGAGTGACAGCGAAAGGCTGCGCACCCCTTTCCGCCTGCTAACTCGGCGTCCGTGAGACCGACCGACTCCGCTTTAGCACCGGAGCTAGAGTGGGGCAAGGGGCACCGAAGGGTACCGGAACGATGACGTTCGCACACCGGGAAGTCGAGTGCCGGGCCGCCGAAAGCGAGCAGGGTGCCACCGCTCGGGGCCCCGGTTTGTCCGTCCCACCCGGAGGCCCATATCTCCGGAAGGCACAGGCCGATTTCCTCCGGGTATGGCTCGTTGTGTGCGGCCGGACCAGGCGCAGCGGACGGTACCGAGCACTCGGAGGTCGGGCGCTGCCCGCCGGAGGTACAGCGAAAGGCTGCAAACCACTTTCCGCCGCCTCCCTCCGCGGGCGTGAGACCGACGGTCGTCGGGTTTAGTTCCGCGGCTAGAGCAGGACGAGGGGCAGCGAACGGTACCGGAACGAACCCGGTCGCACACCGGGAAGTCGAGTGCCGGGTCTCGAAACGGAGCCGGGTCGGCCCAGTTTAAAACGGAGAAGAGAGTGCTGCCCTCTGCGGGTGAAAACATGGAAGTACGTTGGTTAATGATTTCCAGTTCACCCCGCTTGGTCAGGCCCACTCGGAGGCGGATAACTCCGGAACGCCGAGGCCGATTTCCTCCGGGTATGGCTCGTTGCGTGCGGCAGGAGGAGGCGCAGCGTTCGGTACCGAGCACTCGGAGGTGCGGTGCTGCCCGCCGGAGTGACAGCGAAAGGCTGCGCACCCCTTTCCGCCTGCTAACTCGGCGTCCGTGAGACCGACCGACTCCGCTTTAGCACCGGAGCTAGAGTGGGGCAAGGGGCACCGAAGGGTACCGGAACGATGACGTTCGCACACCGGGAAGTCGAGTGCCGGGCCGCCGAAAGCGAGCAGGGTGCCACCGCTCGGGGCCCCGGTTTGTCCGTCCCACCCGGAGGCCCATATCTCCGGAAGGCACAGGCCGATTTCCTCCGGGTATGGCTCGTTGCGTGCGGCCGGACCAGGCGCAGCGGACGGTACCGAGCACTCGGAGGTCGGGCGCTGCCCGCCGGAGGTACAGCGAAAGGCTGCAAACCACTTTCCGCCGCCTCCCTCCGCGGGCGTGAGACCGACGGTCGTCGGGTTTGTTTCCGCGGCTAGAGCAGGACGAGGGGCAGCGAACGGTACCGGAAGGAACCCGGTCGCACACCGGGAAGTCGACTAGCGGGCCGCCGAAAGCGAGCACGGGGCCCCGGTTTGTCCGTCCCACCCGGAGGCCCATATCTCTGGAAGGCACAGGCCGATTTCCACCGGGTATGGCTCGTTGTGTGCGGCAGGACCAGGCGCAGCGGACGGTACCGAGCACTCGGAGGTCGGGCGCTGCCCGCCGGAGGTACAGCGAAAGGCTGCAAACCACTTTCCGCCACCTCCCTCCGCGGGCGTGAGACCGACGGTCGTCGGGTTTGTCTCCGCGGCTAGAGCAGGACGAGGGGCAGCGAACGGTACCGGAACGAACCCGGTCGCACACCGGGAAGTCGACCAGCGGGCCGCCGAAAGCGTGCTCGGGTCCCCGGTTTGTCTGTCCCACCCGGAGGCTGATATCTGAGGAAGTCCGAGGCCGATTTCCTCCGGCTAACTCGGCGGGCAATGTGTCCCCCCCCCACCATCTTCGGCTGATTACCGTGGCTGGACCGGATCAAGGAGCAACGGAACCGTGCCAGAACGACGTCGGTCGGACGGCGTGAACTGATAGTGCCGAGGCCGGAAACCGAGCCGGAAATGTGCACCGATTTATTGGTCCCACTCGCAGGCCCATATCTCCGGAAGGCCGAGGCCGATTTCCTCCGGGTATGGTTCGCTGCGTGCAGCCGGAAGGGGAGCAGCGGACGGCACTGAGCAGCCGGAGGTGCGGCGCTGCCCGCCGGAGCTGCAAGCGAAAGGCTGCGCACCGCTTTCCGCTGGCTAACTCGGCGGCCGTCAGGCCGACCGACTCCGCTTCAGCACGGGAGCTGGAGTCGGGCAAGGGGCACCGAAGGGTACCGGAAGGATCACGTTCGGACACCGGGAAGTCGAGTGCCGGGCCGCCGAAAGCGAGCTCGGGGCCCCGGTTTGTCCGTCCCACCCGGAGGCCCATATCTCGAGAAGGCACAGGCCGATTTCCTCCGGGTTTGGCTCGCTGCGTGCGGCCGGACGAGGCGCAGCGAACGGTACCGAGCACTCGGAGGTGCGGCGCTGCCCGCCGGAGGTACAGCGAAAGGCTGCAAACCGCTTTCCGCCTCCTCTCCCCTCGGGCGTGAGACCGACGGTCGTCTGGTTTGCTTCCGCGGCAAGAGCAGGACGAGGGGCACCGAGCGGTACCAGAACGAACCCGGTCGCACACCGGGATGTCGAGTGCCCGGCCCAAACCCGCTACCCCCCCCCCACCCGAAAGCGAGCCACGGTTTGTGGATTAAAAGTGAAGCGGCAAAGATTTGTAAAACAGCGTGAAATGATGAACCAGAAGCCCAAAGTAATGGTGGGAATAAAAGTTCCGAAATGTGAAATGGTGAACCAGAAGTTGTGTGAACTGTTTAACCCAAAGTGGCAAAAATGGATTAAAAGGGGTGAAATGATCGACCGCAAAGCAGGGCAAGCATTAAACAAAAGCAGCAGCATTTTTTAAAAAGGGACAAATGGTTTACCAGAATCCCAAAAGAATGCTCAGAGACTTAAGTGCCAAAGGGGAAATGGTTAACCAGTAGCTGGGTGAACTGTTTAACCAAAAGTGGGAAAAAGGATTAAAAGGGGTGAAATGATTAACCAGAAGGCGAAAGCAATGTGCCGCGTCAAAGTCCTAAAGGGGAAAAGGTTGACCATAAAGCAGGGAAATGATTAAACCAAAGCAGAAAAATTCAGTAAAAAGGGGCAAATGGTTAACCAGAAGTTGGGTGAACTGCTTAACCAAAAGTGGGAAAGAGGATTAAAAGGGGAGAAATGTTGAACCAGATGTCGAAAACAATGCGCGGCGATGAAGTCTGAAAGAGGAAAAGGTTGACCGCAAAGCAGGGAAAGGATTAAACAGAAGCAGCAATATCTTTTAAAAAGGGACAAATGGTGAACCAGAATCCCAAAAGAATGCTCAGAGACTTAAGTCCCAAAGGGGCAAATGGTTAACCAGAAGCTGGGTGAACTGTTTAACCAAAAGTGGGAAAAAGGATTAAAAGGGGTGAAATGATTAACCAGAAGGCGAAAGCAAAGTGCGGCGGCGAAGTCCTAAAGGAGAAAAGGTTGACCAGAAAGCAGGGAAACGATTAAACAAAAGCGGCAACATTTTTTAAAAAGTGGCAAATGGTTAACCAGAATCCCAAAATAATGCTCAGAGACTTAAGTCCCAAAGGGGCAAATGGTTAACCAGAAGCTGGGTGAACTGTTTAACCAAAAGTGGGAAAAAGGATTAAAATGTTGTGAAATGATTAACCAGAAGGCGAAAGCAAAGTGCGGCGGCGAAGTCCTAAAGGGGAAAAGGTTGACCATAAAGCAGGGAAATGATTAAACAAAAGCAGAAAAATTCAGTAAGAAGGGGCAAATGGTTAACCAGAAGCTGGTTGAACTGCTTAACCAAAAGTGGCAAAAAGGATTGAAAGGGGAGAAATGTTTAACCGGATGTCGTAAACAAGGTGCGGCGATGAAGTCGGAAAGAGGAAAAGGTTGACCAGAAAGCAGGGAAAGCATTAAACAAAAGCAGCAACATTTTTTAAAAAGTGGCAAATGGTTAACCAGAATCCCAAAAGAATGCTCAGAGACTTAAGTCCCAAAGGGGAAATGGTGAACCAGAAGCTGGGTGAACTGGTGAACCAAAAGTGGGAAAAAGGATTAAAAGGGGAGAAATGTTTAACCAGAAGGCAAAAGCAAAGTGCGGCGGCGAAGTCCAAAAGGGGAAAAGGTTGACAAGAAAGCAGGGAAATGATTAAACCAAAGCGGAAAAATTCAGTAAAATGGGGCAAATGGTTAACCAGAAGCTGGGTGAAATGGTTAACCAAAAGTGGCAAAAAAAGATTTAAAGGGGAAAAATGATTAACCAGAAGTCGACAACAATGCGCGGCGATGAAGTCTGAAAGGGGAAAAGGTTGACCACATAGCAGGGAAACGATTAAACAAAAGCGGCAAAATTTTTAAAAAAGTGGCAAATGATTAACCAGAATCCCAAAAGAATGCTCAGGGACTAAGTCCCAAAGGGGAAATGGTTAACCAGAAGCTGGGGGAAATGGTTAACCAAAAGTTGCAAAAATGATTAAAAGGGGTGAAATGATCAACCAGAAGTCGAAAATTATGTGCGGCGGTGAAGTCTGAAAGAGGGAAAGGTTGACCAGAAAGCATTAAACAAAAGTGGCAACATTTTAAAAAAATTGGCAAATGGTTAACCAGAATCCCAAAAGAATGCTCAGAGACTAAGTCCCAAAGGGGAAATGGTTAACCAGAAGCTGGGGGAAATGGTTAACCAAAAGTTGCAAAAATGATTAAAAGGGGTGAAATGATTAACCAGGAGGCTAAAGCAATGTGCTGCGGTGAAGTCCTAAAGGGGAAAAGGTTGACCAGAAAGCAGGGAAAGCATTAAACAAAAGCGGCAACATTTTTTAAAAAGTGGCAAATGATTAACCAGAATCCCAAAAGAATGCTCAGAGACCAAGTCCCAAAGGGGAAATGGTTAACCAGAAGCTGGGGGAAATGGTTAACCAAAAGTTGCAAAAATGATTAAAAGGGGTGAAATGATTAACCAGGAGGCTGAAGCAATGTGCCGCGGTGAAGTCCTAAAGGGGAAAAGGTTGACCACAAAGCAGGGAAAGCATTAAACAAAAGCGGCAACATTTTTAAAAAAGTGGCAAATGATTAACCAGAATCCCAAAAGAATGCTCAGAGACTAAGTCCCAAAGGGGAAATGGTTAACCAGAAGCTGGGGGAAATGGTTAACCAAAAGTTGCAAAAATGATTAAAAGGGGTGAAATGATTAACCAGGAGGCTAAAGCAATGTGCCGCGGTGAAGTCTGAAAGAGGGAAAGGTTGACCAGAAAGCATTAAACAAAAGTGGCAACATTTTTAAAAAATTGGCAAATGATTAACCAGAATCCCAAAAGAATGCTCAGAGACTAAGTCCCAAAGGGGAAATGGTTAACCAGAAGCTGGGGGAAATGGTTAACCAAAAGTTGCAAAAATGATTAAAAGGGGTGAAATGATTAACCAGGAGGCTGAAGCAATGTGCCGCGGTGAAGTCTGAAAGAGGGAAAGGTTGACCAGAAAGCATTAAACAAAAGTGGCAACATTTTTAAAAAAGTGGCAAATGATTAACCAGAATCCCAAAAGAATGCTCAGAGACCAAGTCCCAAAGGGGAAATGGTTAACCAGAAGCTGGGGGAAATGGTTAACCAAAAGTTGCAAAAATGATTAAAAGGGGTGAAATGATTAACCAGGAGGCTGAAGCAATGTGCCGCGGTGAAGTCTGAAAGAGGGAAAGGTTGACCAGAAAGCATTAAACAAAAGTGGCAACATTTTTTAAAAATTGGCAAATGATTAACCAGAATCCCAAAAGAATGCTCAGAGACCAAGTCCCAAAGGGGAAATGGTTAACCAGAAGCTGGGGGAAATGGTTAACCAAAAGTTGCAAAAATGATTAAAAGGGGTGAAATGATTAACCAGGAGGCTGAAGCAATGTGCCGCGGTGAAGTCTGAAAGAGGGAAAGGTTGACCAGAAAGCATTAAACAAAAGTGGCAACATTTTTTAAAAATTGGCAAATGGTTAACCAGAATCCCAAAAGAATGCTCACAGACTAAGTCCCAAAGGGGAAATGGTTAACCAGAAGCTGGGTGAAATGGTTAACCAAAAGTTACAAAAATGATTAAAAGGGGTGAAATGATCAACCAGAAGTCGAAAACAATGTGCGGCGATGAAGTCCTAAGGTGGAAAAGTTACCCAGAAGGCAGGGAAATGATCAAACGAAAGCAGCCAAAAAATTATTAAAAGAGGGGAACTGATGAACCAAAAGATGAGAAACGGCCCGCAGAGACTAAGTCCAAAACGGGAACTGGTGAACCGGAAATGATTAACCAAAAACTAAGTCCGAAGAGGGAACTGGTAAACCAGAACTGAGTAACCAGATTTTTAAAATTAATTATAAATGGGGAAACGATTGAGCAAAAGGCGGAAATTAAGTCACAGGGACCAGGTCCGAAAGGGCAAGAGGTTACCCCGTAGGGGGCATTCGTCAACTCAATCTGAAAATTTTGGAGGCAAATCTGACCAAAATGCGGAAATCGGACCACACCGCGAGGGGCGCCATTCGACGGGGCAGGGGTAGACGCGTCGAACGGTGCCTGAAGGTCCCGGCTGCGACACGTGAGTCCGGAGATATGGCCAGTCAAAGTCTGATGGGAGGTACCGAAGCCGAAAAATCGAAACGCGTTTGCGGCGATTCGGTGTCAGAAAGTCGGTCACGAATTCAAATTCGTCCCGCTGATTCGCCAATTGCCAGCCGGTTCCGGGGGGATTGGCGGGGTACCTGCAGGATAGTAAGAGGTGGCATGTCGAGACTTAGCCTGTTTACCAGACTTGTGTCCAGCGCCTCCAGGTCTGCAGAGACCGACCCGGGCTGCCGCCCAACCGACTTTTAAGCCTTTTGGGAGTGGGAATTTTTCCCATTTTTCCCCATTTTTCGGGTTTTTTGGTCGGGCTTGAAAACGGCGGCCCCGAGGCCTCCCGGGGCTGGCGGGCTTCGGCTCCCTTGCGAGAGGGTCCGAATTCCACCCGTTTAAGCCCAGAAAGGAGTTCGGAAGTCAGTCGGTCGAGGGAACCCCTTCGGAAGTCCGACGGGGATGGATTCGGCCGGCGTTTCGGATCTCCGGTCAGAGGATTCCCCCCCTGGGCGGGGGGGTGCGAGTAGCTGCCGGCAAACGGTCCCTTGCACTTGTGGCACAAAAAGTCCGAGCACAGGTTAATGAGTTGGCCGCGGAAGCCCCTATGCCGAAATGAGAAAGCCCCCGTTGCGGGGATTTAGTGACGCATCTGCGGCCGGAGGTGGGAGGCCGTCCTGCCGAATTGACACTTGTCATTCGGGCACCTAGGGATTGGTCGGGTACCCGGAGATTTTCGAGAACACGATTTTCAGAGCTTTCTCTGACAGCCCAGGTGCACTTTAAGAGTGCCTGAAAAAGTGACACTTGGCAAAAGGCTCTCAATTTCAAAGCGGAGACCTTTACAAGAGCACTCGGAAGTCACCTGTCAGCATTTAAAGCTACATCAGGCGGCAATTTTCGAACTCTTTGTCAGTCTGAAATCGTGTTGAGCCTCGACAGCGTCGGGCTCAGGCAGGAGGAGCTTGCCAGCAGAGAGAGGCTCACCATGGATTGCTGGTGGATGCTTTTCGAAAACATATACACATTATATTATATTATAATAATATAAAGAAAAAAAAGAGTTTCTCAAAATCTCTGTGACACTTTGCAGATTTTTTTGAAAGCCAATAAAGAGAACTCTTTAACTTGAAAGTCACCTGTGCCGGCATAGCGATGACTTTTAAAACAGGTTGACACTTTCGAGCCGCGGCGGCTCTGAATCACCCCAGACACCAAGTGTGTTTGTGGGCAAGGCACCGCGGCCGGTGGGCTGCTTTTATAATAACGGGCACGCAGACTTTTTGAGAGGAATCGGTACTCTCTTCCGATCGATTTGGCGACTCGCGTCCGACATGGGAGGGCCCGAGCGGTCCAGCCAAGGCTGGTGTTCAGGCTCGTCAGGTTCCTCTCTCTGTCCCAAGTGGCAGACGGACAGTTTTAAAAGTCAGTGGGTTTTGTCGGCACGACTCTCCTGTTCACCCGCTGGCGTATTGCTCTCTTGTGAGGCCGAGAAGTCCACCTGTGTTGTCTAACAGAGGTCCGATTCAAGCTCCAGAGCCCGGGTGTCTGCCGTCTCGAGTGGAGCGGGAATGTGCACAGCAAGTCCCGTTCTGGTAGCTGAACACGAGATTTCTCTAGCAACTGAGCACCAAAACACGTCACCCTTTTAGAGCTGGAGGGCTGAGTGTGTGCATGTATCTTGAACGCTATGGTTTGCAAACTCCAGTCGGACCTGGCACACCAACCTCTCCCCTGTCACGGGCAGGGGGGGGAAGGCCA
>NW_027139690.1:0-10000 GCF_035084215.1 Heptranchias perlo | reverse complement strand
CGCTGGTGAGAGTAGGCAGCGGCAGGCAGGCAAGCGGAATGTCGTGTGGGGTGCAGTGAGAGGTTGTAATGACGCTGCTTTGCAGCTGACCATGTGCCCTGATTTGTGACGCCCGTTTGGAGGCTGATATCTCAGGAAGGCCGAGGCCGATTTCCTCCGGGTATGGCTCGTTGCGTGCGGCAGGAGGAGGCGCAGCGTACGGTACCGAGCACTGGGAGGTGCGGTGCTGCCCGCCGGAGTGACAGCGAAAGGCTGCGCACCGCTTTCCGCCTGGTAACTCGGCGTCCGTGAGACCGACCGACTCCGCTTTATCGCCGGAGCTAGAGTGGGGCAAGGGGCACGGTTGAGTACCGGAAGGATGACGTTCGCACACGGGGAAGTCGAGTGCCGGGCCGCTGAAAGCGAGCAGGGTGCCACCGACTCTTCGGGCCCACTCGGAGGCTGATATCTCAGGAAGGCCGAGGCCGATTTCCTCCGGGTATGGCTCGTTGCGTGCGGCAGGAGGAGGCGCAGCGTACGGTACCGAGCACTGGGAGGTGCGATGCTGCCCGCCGGAGTGACAGCGAAAGGCTGCGCACCGCTTTCCGCCTGCTAACTCGGCGTCCGTGAGACCGACCGACTTCGCTTTACCGCCGGAGCTAGAGTGGGGCAAGGGGCACGGTTGGGTACCGGAACGATCACGTTCGCACACCGGGAAGTCGAGTGCCGGGTCTCGAAACGGAGCCGGGTCGGCCCAATTTAAAACGGAGAATAGAGTGCTGCCCTCTGCGGGTGAAAACCTGGAAGTACGTTGGTTAATGATTTCCAGTTCACCCCGCTTGGTCAGGCCCACTCGGAGGCGGATAACTCCGGAACGCCGAGGCCGATTTCCTCCGGGTATGGCTCGTTGCGTGCGGCAGGAGGCGGCGCAGCGTACGGTACCGAGCACTCGGAGATGCGGTGCTGCCCGCCGGAGTGACAGCGAAAGGCTGCGCACCGCTTTCCGCCTGGTAACTCGGCGTCCGTGAGACCGACCGACTCCGCTTTAGCACCGGAGCTAGAGTGGGGCAAGGGGCACCGAAGGGTACCGGAACGATCACGTTCGCATACCGGGAAGTCGAGTGACGGGCCGCTGAAAGCGAGCAGGGTGCCACCGCTCGGGGCCCCGGTTTGTCCGTCCCACCCGGAGGCCCATATCTCCGGAAGGCACAGGCCGATTTCCTCCGGGTATGGCTCGTTGTGTGCGGCCGGACCAGGCGCAGCGGACGGTACCGAGCACTGGGAGGTGCGATGCTGCCCGCCGGAGTGACAGCGAAAGGCTGCGCACCGCTTTCCGCCTGCTAACTCGGCGTCCGTGAGACCGACCGACTCCGCTTTACCGCCGGAGCTAGAGTGGGGCAAGGGGCACGGTTGAGTACCGGAAGGATGACGTTCGCACACCGGGAAGTCGACTAGCGGGCCGCCGAAAGCGAGCTCGGGGCCCCGGTTTGTCCGTCCCACCCGGAGGCCCATATCTCCGGAAGGCACAGGCCGATTTCCACCGGGTATGGCTCGTTGTGTGCGGCCGGACCAGGCGCAGCGGACGGTACCGAGCACTCGGAGGTCGGGCGCTGCCCGCCGGAGGTACAGCGAAAGGCTGCAAACCACTTTCCGCCGCCTCCCTCCGCGGGCGTGAGACCGACGGTCGTCGGGTTTAGTTCCGCGGCTAGAGCAGGACGAGGGGCAGCGAACGGTACCGGAACGAACCCGGTCGCACACCGGGAAGTCGAGTGCCGGGTCTCGAAACGGAGCCGGGTCGGCCCAGTTTAAAACGGAGAAGAGAGTGCTGCCCTCTGCGGGTGAAAACATGGAAGTACGTTGGTTAATGATTTCCAGTTCACCCCGCTTGGTCAGGCCCACTCGGAGGCGGATAACTCCGGAACGCCGAGGCCGATTTCCTCCGGGTATGGCTCGTTGCGTGCGGCAGGAGGAGGCGCAGCGTTCGGTACCGAGCACTCGGAGGTGCGGTGCTGCCCGCCGGAGTGACAGCGAAAGGCTGCGCACCCCTTTCCGCCTGCTAACTCGGCGTCCGTGAGACCGACCGACTCCGCTTTAGCACCGGAGCTAGAGTGGGGCAAGGGGCACCGAAGGGTACCGGAACGATGACGTTCGCACACCGGGAAGTCGAGTGCCGGGCCGCCGAAAGCGAGCAGGGTGCCACCGCTCGGGGCCCCGGTTTGTCCGTCCCACCCGGAGGCCCATATCTCCGGAAGGCACAGGCCGATTTCCTCCGGGTATGGCTCGTTGTGTGCGGCCGGACCAGGCGCAGCGGACGGTACCGAGCACTCGGAGGTCGGGCGCTGCCCGCCGGAGGTACAGCGAAAGGCTGCAAACCACTTTCCGCCGCCTCCCTCCGCGGGCGTGAGACCGACGGTCGTCGGGTTTAGTTCCGCGGCTAGAGCAGGACGAGGGGCAGCGAACGGTACCGGAACGAACCCGGTCGCACACCGGGAAGTCGAGTGCCGGGTCTCGAAACGGAGCCGGGTCGGCCCAGTTTAAAACGGAGAAGAGAGTGCTGCCCTCTGCGGGTGAAAACATGGAAGTACGTTGGTTAATGATTTCCAGTTCACCCCGCTTGGTCAGGCCCACTCGGAGGCGGATAACTCCGGAACGCCGAGGCCGATTTCCTCCGGGTATGGCTCGTTGCGTGCGGCAGGAGGAGGCGCAGCGTTCGGTACCGAGCACTCGGAGGTGCGGTGCTGCCCGCCGGAGTGACAGCGAAAGGCTGCGCACCCCTTTCCGCCTGCTAACTCGGCGTCCGTGAGACCGACCGACTCCGCTTTAGCACCGGAGCTAGAGTGGGGCAAGGGGCACCGAAGGGTACCGGAACGATGACGTTCGCACACCGGGAAGTCGAGTGCCGGGCCGCCGAAAGCGAGCAGGGTGCCACCGCTCGGGGCCCCGGTTTGTCCGTCCCACCCGGAGGCCCATATCTCCGGAAGGCACAGGCCGATTTCCTCCGGGTATGGCTCGTTGCGTGCGGCCGGACCAGGCGCAGCGGACGGTACCGAGCACTCGGAGGTCGGGCGCTGCCCGCCGGAGGTACAGCGAAAGGCTGCAAACCACTTTCCGCCGCCTCCCTCCGCGGGCGTGAGACCGACGGTCGTCGGGTTTGTTTCCGCGGCTAGAGCAGGACGAGGGGCAGCGAACGGTACCGGAAGGAACCCGGTCGCACACCGGGAAGTCGACTAGCGGGCCGCCGAAAGCGAGCACGGGGCCCCGGTTTGTCCGTCCCACCCGGAGGCCCATATCTCTGGAAGGCACAGGCCGATTTCCACCGGGTATGGCTCGTTGTGTGCGGCAGGACCAGGCGCAGCGGACGGTACCGAGCACTCGGAGGTCGGGCGCTGCCCGCCGGAGGTACAGCGAAAGGCTGCAAACCACTTTCCGCCACCTCCCTCCGCGGGCGTGAGACCGACGGTCGTCGGGTTTGTCTCCGCGGCTAGAGCAGGACGAGGGGCAGCGAACGGTACCGGAACGAACCCGGTCGCACACCGGGAAGTCGACCAGCGGGCCGCCGAAAGCGTGCTCGGGTCCCCGGTTTGTCTGTCCCACCCGGAGGCTGATATCTGAGGAAGTCCGAGGCCGATTTCCTCCGGCTAACTCGGCGGGCAATGTGTCCCCCCCCCACCATCTTCGGCTGATTACCGTGGCTGGACCGGATCAAGGAGCAACGGAACCGTGCCAGAACGACGTCGGTCGGACGGCGTGAACTGATAGTGCCGAGGCCGGAAACCGAGCCGGAAATGTGCACCGATTTATTGGTCCCACTCGCAGGCCCATATCTCCGGAAGGCCGAGGCCGATTTCCTCCGGGTATGGTTCGCTGCGTGCAGCCGGAAGGGGAGCAGCGGACGGCACTGAGCAGCCGGAGGTGCGGCGCTGCCCGCCGGAGCTGCAAGCGAAAGGCTGCGCACCGCTTTCCGCTGGCTAACTCGGCGGCCGTCAGGCCGACCGACTCCGCTTCAGCACGGGAGCTGGAGTCGGGCAAGGGGCACCGAAGGGTACCGGAAGGATCACGTTCGGACACCGGGAAGTCGAGTGCCGGGCCGCCGAAAGCGAGCTCGGGGCCCCGGTTTGTCCGTCCCACCCGGAGGCCCATATCTCGAGAAGGCACAGGCCGATTTCCTCCGGGTTTGGCTCGCTGCGTGCGGCCGGACGAGGCGCAGCGAACGGTACCGAGCACTCGGAGGTGCGGCGCTGCCCGCCGGAGGTACAGCGAAAGGCTGCAAACCGCTTTCCGCCTCCTCTCCCCTCGGGCGTGAGACCGACGGTCGTCTGGTTTGCTTCCGCGGCAAGAGCAGGACGAGGGGCACCGAGCGGTACCAGAACGAACCCGGTCGCACACCGGGATGTGGAGTGCCCGGCCCAAACCCGCTACCCCCCCCCCCCCCCCAACACCCGAAAGCGAGCCCCGGTTTGTGGATTAAAAGTGAAGCGGCAAAGATTTGTAAAACAGCGTGAAATGATGAACCAGAAGCCCAAAGTAATGGTGGGAATAAAAGTTCCAAAATGTGAAATGGTGAACCAGAAGTTGTGTGAACTGTTTAACCCAAAGTGGCAAAAATGGATTAAAAGGGGTGAAATGATCGACCGCAAAGCAGGGCAAGCATTAAACAAAAGCAGCAGCATTTTTTAAAAAGGGACAAATGGTTTACCAGAATCCCAAAAGAATGCTCAGAGACTTAAGTCCCAAAGGGGAAATGGTTAACCAGTAGCTGGGTGAACTGCTTAACCCAAAGTGGGAAAAAGGATAAAAAAGGGGTGAACTGATCAACCAGAAGTCGACAACAATGTGCGGCGATTAAGTCTGAAAGAGGGAAAGGTTGACCGGAAAGCAGGGAAATGATTAAACAAAAGCAGAAAAATTCAGTAAAAAGGGGCAAGTGGTGAACCAGAAGTTGGGTGAACTGCTTAACCAAAAGTGGGAAAGAGGATTAAAAGGGGAGAAATGTTGAACCAGATGTCGAAAACAATGCGCGGCGATGAAGTCTGAAAGAGGAAAAGGTTGACCGCAAAGCAGGGAAAGGATTAAACAGAAGCAGCAATATCTTTTAAAAAGGGACAAATGGTGAACCAGAATCCCAAAAGAATGCTCAGAGACTTAAGTCCCAAAGGGGCAAATGGTTAACCAGAAGCTGGGTGAACTGTTTAACCAAAAGTGGGAAAAAGGATTAAAATGTTGTGAAATGATTAACCAGAAGGCGAAAGCAAAGTGCGGCGGCGAAGTCCTAAAGGGGAAAAGGTTGACCATAAAGCAGGGAAATGATTAAACAAAAGCGGAAAAATTCAGTAAGAAGGGGCAAATGGTTAACCAGAAGTTGGGTGAACTGCTTAACCAAAAGTGGGAAAAAGGATTAAAAGGGGAGAAATGTTTAACCAGATGTCGAAAACAATGCGCGGCGATGAAGTCTGAAAGAGGAATAGGTCGACCGCAAAGCAGGGAAATGATTAAACAAAAGCAGAAAAATTCAGTAAAAAGGGGCAAATGGTGAACCAGAAGCTGGGTGAACTGCTTAACCAAAAGTGGGAAAAAGGATTAAAAGGGGAGAAATGTTGAACCAGATGTCGAAAACAAGGTGCGGCGATGAAGTCTGAAAGAGGAATAGGTCGACCGCAAAGCAGGGAAAGGTTTAATCAAAAGCAGCAATATCTTTTAAAAAGGGACAAATGGTGAACCAGAATCACAAAAGAATGCTCAGAGACTTAAGTCCCAAAGGGGAAATGGTTAACCAGTAGCTGGGTGAACTGTCCAACCCAAAGTGGGAAAAAGGATTAAAAGGGGTGAAATGATTAACCAGGAGGCTAAAGCAATGTGCCGCGGTGAAGTCCTAAAGGGGAAAAGGTTGACCAGAAAGCAGGGAAAGCATTAAACAAAAGCGGCAACATTTTTTAAAAAGTGGCAAATGGTTAACCAGAATCCCAAAAGAATGCTCAGAGACTTAAGTCCCAAAGGGGAAATGGTGAACCAGAAGCTGGGTGAACTGGTGAACCAAAAGTGGGAAAAAGGATTAAAAGGGGAGAAATGATTAACCAGGAGGCTGAAGCAATGTGCCGCGGTGAAGTCCTAAAGGGTAAAAGGTTGACAAGAAAGCAGGGAAATGATTAAACCAAAGCGGAAAAATTCAGTATAATGGGGCAAATGGTTAACCAGAAGCTGGGTGAAATGGTTAACCAAAAGTGGCAAAAAAAGATTTAAAGGGGAAAAATGATTAACCAGAAGTCGACAACAATGCTCGGCGATGAAGTCTGAAAGGGGAAAAGGTTGACCAGAAAGCAGGGAAACGATTAAACAAAAGCGGCAACATTTTTTAAAAAGTGGCAAATGGTTAACCAGAATCCCAAAAGAATGCTCAGAGACTAAGTCCCAAAGGGGAAATGGTTAACCAGAAGCTGGGGGAAATGGTTAACCAAAAGTTGCAAAAATGATTAAAAGGGGTGAAATGATTAACCAGGAGGCTGAAGCAATGTGCCGCGGTGAAGTCCTAAAGGGGAAAAGGTTGACCACAAAGCAGGGAAAGCATTAAACAAAAGCGGCAACATTTTTTAAAAATTGGCAAATGATTAACCAGAATCCCAAAAGAATGCTCAGAGACTAAGTCCCAAAGGGGAAATGGTTAACCAGAAGCAGGGGGAAATGGTTAACCAAAAGTTGCAAAAATGATTAAAAGGGGTGAAATGATTAACCAGGAGGCTGAAGCAATGTGCCGCGGTGAAGTCCTAAAGGGGAAAAGGTTGACCACAAAGCAGGGAAAGCATTAAACAAAAGCGGCAACATTTTTAAAAAAGTGGCAAATGATTAACCAGAATCCCAAAAGAATGCTCAGAGACTAAGTCCCAAAGGGGAAATGGTTAACCAGAAGCTGGGGGAAATGGTTAACCAAAAGTTGCAAAAATGATTAAAAGGGGTGAAATGATTAACCAGGAGGCTAAAGCAATGTGCCGCGGTGAAGTCTGAAAGAGGGAAAGGTTGACCAGAAAGCATTAAACAAAAGTGGCAACATTTTAAAATAATTGGCAAATGGTTAACCAGAATCCCAAAAGAATGCTCAGAGACTAAGTCCCAAAGGGGAAATGGTTAACCAGAAGCTGGGGGAAATGGTTAACCAAAAGTTGCAAAAATGATTAAAAGGGGTGAAATGATTAACCAGGAGGCTAAAGCAATGTGCCGCGGTGAAGTCCTAAAGGGGAAAAGGTTGACCAGAAAGCAGGGAAAGCATTAAACAAAAGCGGCAACATTTTTTAAAAAGTGGCAAATGGTTAACCAGAATCCCAAAAGAATGCTCAGAGACCAAGTCCCAAAGGGGAAATGGTTAACCAGAAGCTGGGGGAAATGGTTAACCAAAAGTTGCAAAAATGATTAAAAGGGGTGAAATGATTAACCAGGAGGCTGAAGCAATGTGCCGCGGTGAAGTCTGAAAGAGGGAAAGGTTGACCAGAAAGCATTAAACAAAAGTGGCAACATTTTTTAAAAATTGGCAAATGGTTAACCAGAATCCCAAAAGAATGCTCACAGACTAAGTCCCAAAGGGGAAATGGTTAACCAGAAGCTGGGTGAAATGGTTAACCAAAAGTTACAAAAATGATTAAAAGGGGTGAAATGATCAACCAGAAGTCGAAAACAATGTGCGGCGATGAAGTCCTAAGGTGGAAAAGTTACCCAGAAGGCAGGGAAATGATCAAACGAAAGCAGCCAAAAAATTATTAAAAGAGGGGAACTGATGAACCAAAAGATGAGAAACGGCCCGCAGAGACTAAGTCCAAAACGGGAACTGGTGAACCGGAAATGATTAACCAAAAACTAAGTCCGAAGAGGGAACTGGTAAACCAGAACTGAGTAACCCGATTTTTAAAATTAATTATAAATGGGGAAACGATTGAGCAAAAGGCGGAAATTAAGTCACAGGGACCAGGTCCGAAAGGGCAAGAGGTTACCCCGTAGGGGGCATTCGTCAACTCAATCTGAAAATTTTGGAGGCAAATCTGACCAAAATGCGGAAATCGGACCACACCGCGAGGGGCGCCATTCGACGGGGCAGGGGTAGACGCGTCGAACGGTGCCTGAAGGTCCCGGCTGCGACACGTGAGTCCGGAGATATGGCCAGTCAAAGTCTGATGGGAGGTACCGAAGCCGAAAAATCGAAACGCGTTTGCGGCGATTCGGTGTCAGAAAGTCGGTCACGAATTCAAATTCGTCCCGCTGATTCGCCAATTGCCAGCCGGTTCCGGGGGGATTGGCGGGGTACCTGCAGGATAGTAAGAGGTGGCATGTCGAGACTTAGCCTGTTTACCAGACTTGTGTCCAGCGCCTCCAGGTCTGCAGAGACCGACCCGGGCTGCCGCCCAACCGACTTTTAAGCCTTTTGGGAGTGGGAATTTTTCCCATTTTTCCCCATTTTTCGGGTTTTTTGGTCGGGCTTGAAAACGGCGGCCCCGAGGCCTCCCGGGGCTGGCGGGCTTCGGCTCCCTTGCGAGAGGGTCCGAATTCCACCCGTTTAAGCCCAGAAAGGAGTTCGGAAGTCAGTCGGTCGAGGGAACCCCTTCGGAAGTCCGACGGGGATGGATTCGGCCGGCGTTTCGGATCTCCGGTCAGAGGATTCCCCCCCTGGGCGGGGGGGTGCGAGTAGCTGCCGGCAAACGGTCCCTTGCACTTGTGGCACAAAAAGTCCGAGCACAGGTTAATGAGTTGGCCGCGGAAGCCCCTATGCCGAAATGAGAAAGCCCCCGTTGCGGGGATTTAGTGACGCATCTGCGGCCGGAGGTGGGAGGCCGTCCTGCCGAATTGACACTTGTCATTCGGGCACCTAGGGATTGGTCGGGTACCCGGAGATTTTCGAGAACACGATTTTCAGAGCTTTCTCTGACAGCCCAGGTGCACTTTAAGAGTGCCTGAAAAAGTGACACTTGGCAAAAGGCTCTCAATTTCAAAGCGGAGACCTTTACAAGAGCACTCGGAAGTCACCTGTCAGCATTTAAAGCTACATCAGGCGGCAATTTTCGAACTCTTTGTCAGTCTGAAATCGTGTTGAGCCTCGACAGCGTCGGGCTCAGGCAGGAGGAGCTTGCCAGCAGAGAGAGGCTCACCATGGATTGCTGGTGGATGCTTTTCGAAAACATATACACATTATATTATATTATAATAATATAAAGAAAAAAAAGAGTTTCTCAAAATCTCTGTGACACTTTGCAGATTTTTTTGAAAGCCAATAAAGAGAACTCTTTAACTTGAAAGTCACCTGTGCCGGCATAGCGATGACTTTTAAAACAGGTTGACACTTTCGAGCCGCGGCGGCTCTGAATCACCCCAGACACCAAGTGTGTTTGTGGGCAAGGCACCGCGGCCGGTGGGCTGCTTTTATAATAACGGGCACGCAGACTTTTTGAGAGGAATCGGTACTCTCTTCCGATCGATTTGGCGACTCGCGTCCGACATGGGAGGGCCCGAGCGGTCCAGCCAAGGCTGGTGTTCAGGCTCGTCAGGTTCCTCTCTCTGTCCCAAGTGGCAGACGGACAGTTTTAAAAGTCAGTGGGTTTTGTCGGCACGACTCTCCTGTTCACACCGCTGGCGTATTGCTCTCTTGTGAGGCCGAGAAGTCCACCTGTGTTGTCTAACAGAGGTCCGATTCAAGCTCCAGAGCCCGGGTGTCTGCCGTCTCGAGTGGAGCGGGAATGTGCACAGCAAGTCCCGTTCTGGTAGCTGAACACGAGATTTCTCTAGCAACTGAGCACCAAAACACGTCACCCTTTTAGAGCTGGAGGGCTGAGTGTGTGCATGTATCTTGAACGCTATGGTTTGCAAACTCCAGTCGGACCTGGCACACCAACCTCTCCCCTGTCACGGGCAGGGGGGGGAAGGCCATGTGTGCCCAGCAGACACGACGAAGGCGGCTAGAAAGGGTCACTGTAGCTTAACCACCCAAGCGTGTCCGTGACCTTAACGGTCTGTGCCTGGCAAAAGGTGGGCTCCTTTCGACTTTTGTTTG
>NW_027139689.1:0-114729 GCF_035084215.1 Heptranchias perlo | reverse complement strand
ATCTCTCTCTCCCCCAGTGTTCATCTCTCTCTCCTTCCAGTGTTTCTCTCTCTATCTCCCCCAGTGTTTCTCTCTCTCTCTCCCCCCAGTGTTTCTCTCTCTCACACCACAGTGTTTCTCTCTCTCCCCCAGTGTTTCTCTCTCTCTTCCCCAAGTGTTTCTCTCTCTCTCCCCCCAGTGTTCCTCTCAGTCTCCCCCCAGTGTTTCTCCCTCTCTCTCCCCGCACAGTGTCTCTCTCTCCCCCCCCCAGTGTTTCTCTCTCTCTCCCCCCTGTGTTTCTCTCTCTCTCTCCCCCCAGTGTTTCTCTCTCTCTCTCCCCCCAGTGTTTCTCCCTCTCTCTCCCCGCACAGTGTCTCTCTCTCCCCCCCCCCAGTGTTTCTCTCTCTCTCCCCCCTGTGTTTCTCTCTCTCTCTCCCCTCAGTGCTTCTCTCTGTCTCTCCCCCGAGTGTTTCTCTCTCTCTCTCTCTCTCTGCCCCCAGCGTTTATCTCTCTCTCTCCCCCCAGTGTTTGTCTCTCTCTATATCTCTCTCCCCGCAGTGTTCATCTCTCTCTCCCCCCAGTTTTCATCTCTCTCTCTCCCTCCAGTGTTTGTCTCTCTCTCTCCCCCCAGTGTTTATCTCTCTATCGCACCCCCCAGTGTTTCTCTCTCTCTCTCCCCCAAGTGTTTCTCTCTCTCCCTCCCTCCAGTGTTTCTCTCTCTCCCCCCCAGTGTTTCTCTCTCTCCCCCCAGTGTTTCCCTCTCTTTCCCATAGTTTTCTCTCTCTTTCCCCCCAGTGTTTCTCTCGCTCCCCCCAATGTTTCTCTCTCTCTCCCCCAGTGTTTCTCTCTCTCTCCCCCAGTGTTTCACTCTCTCTCCCCCCAGTGTTTCTCTCTCTCGCTCCCCCCAGTGTTTCTCTCTCTCTCCCCACAGTGTTTCTCTCTCTCTCCCCCCAGTGTTTCTCTCTCTCTGGCCCCCCACTGCTTCTCACTCTCTCTCCCCCAGTGTTTCTCTCTCTCTCTCTGTCCAGTGTTTCTCTCTCTCTCTCCCCCCAGTGTTTCTCTCTCTCTCTCCCCCCAGTGTTTCTCTCTCTCCCCCCCAGTGTTTCTCTCTCTCCCCACAGTGTTTCACTCTCTTTCCCCCAGTTTTTCTCTCTCACCCCCAGTGATTCTCTCGCTCCCCCCAATGTTTCTCTCGCTCCCCCAGTGTTTCTCTCTCTCTCCCCCAGTGTTTCTCTCTCTCTCACCCCAGTGTTTCTCTCTCTCCCCCCAGTGTTTCTCTCTCCCTTCCCCCAGTGTTTCTCTCTCTCTCCCCCCCAGTGTTTCTCTCTCTCTCTCTCTGCCCAGTGTTTCTCTCACTCTCACCCCCCAGTGTTTCTCTCTCTCCCCCCAGTGCTTCTCTCTCTCTCTCCCCAGTGTTTATCTCTCGCCCCCGAGTGTTCATCTCTCTCCCCCCGCAGTGTTTCTCTCTCTCTCTCCCCAGTGTTTCTATCTCTCCCCCCAGTGTTTCTTTCTCTCTCTCCACCCAGTGTTTCTTTCTCTCTCTCCCCCCAGTGTTTATCTCTCTCTCTTCCCCCAGTGTTTCTCTCTCTCTCTCTCCCCCCAGTGTTATTCTGACTCACTCTCTTCACCCCAGTGTTTCTCTCTCTTCCCGCCAGTGTTTCTCTCTCTTACCCCCAGTGTTTCTCTCTCTTCCCCCCAGTGTTTCTCTCTCTTCACCCCAGTGTTTCTCTCTCTTCCCCCCAGTTTTTCTCTCTCTTCCCCCCAGTTTCTCTCTCTCCCTCTCCCCACTGTTTCTCTCTCTCTCTGTAACTCCCCCAGTGTTTCTCTCTCTCTCTCTGTCTCTCCCCCCCAGTGTTTCTCTATCTCACTCCCACCAGTGTTTATCTCTCTCTATCCCCCCAGTATTTATCTCTCTCTGTCCCACCAGTGTTTCTCTCTCTCTCTCCCCGCAGTGTTCATCTCTCTCTCCCCCAGTGTTCATCTCTCTCTCCTTCCAGTGTTTCTCTCTCTATCTCCCCCAGTGTTTCTCTCTCTCTCTCCCCCCAGTGTTTCTCTCTCTCACCCCCCAGTGTTTCTCTCTCTCTCACCACAGTGTTTCTCTCTCTCCCCCAGTGTTTCTCTCTCTCTCTCCCCCCAGTGTTCCTCTCAGTCTCCCCCCAGTGTTTCTCCCTCTCTCTCCCCGCACAGTGTCTCTCTCCCCCCCCCCAGTGTTTCTCTCTCTCTCCCCCCTGTGTTTCTCTCTCTCTCTCCCCCCAGTGTTTCTCTCTCTCTCTCCCCCCAGTGTTTCACCCTCTCTCTCCCCGCACAGTGTCTCTCTCTCCCCCCCCCAGTGTTTCTCTCTCTCTCCCCCCTGTGTTTCTCTCTCTATCTCCCCCAGTGTTTCTCTCTCTCTCTCCCCCCAGTGTTTCTCTCTCTCTCTGTCCGCCCAGTGTTTCTCTATCACTCCCCCCAGTGTTTCTCTCTCTCTC
Organism: Heptranchias perlo; assembly: GCF_035084215.1. NCBI lineage: Eukaryota > Metazoa > Chordata > Chondrichthyes > Hexanchiformes > Hexanchidae > Heptranchias > Heptranchias perlo. The sequence continues at coordinate 112,282 of NW_027139689.1, read as the reverse complement.
TCTCCCCTCAGTGCTTCTCTCTGTCTCTCCCCCGAGTGTTTCTCTCTCTCTCTCTCTCTCTCTGCCACCAGTGTTTATCGCTCTCTCTCCCCCCAGTATTTATCTCTCTCTCTCCCTCCAGTGTTTCTCTCTCTCCCCGCAGTGTACATCTCTCTCTCCCCCCAGTGTTCATCGCTATCTCTCCTTCCAGTGTTTCTCTCTCTCTCCCCCGCCAGTGATTCTCTCTCTATCTCCCCCCCAGTGTTTCTCTCTCTCTCTCCCCCAGTGTTTCTCTCTCTCTCTAATCCCAGTGTTTCTCTCTCTTCCCCCCAGTGTTTCTCTCTCTTCCTCACAGTGTTTCACGCTCTTCCCCCCAGTGTTTCTCTCTCTTCCCCCCAGTGTTTCTCTCTCTTACCCCCAGTGTTTCTCTCTCTTCCCCCCAGTGTTTCTCTCTCTTCACCCCAGTGTTTCTCTCTCTTACCCCCAGTGTTTCTCTCTCTTCCTCCCAGTGTTTCTCTCTCTTCCCCCCAGTGTTTCTCTCTCTGCCCCCCAGTGTTTCTCTCTCTTCTCCCCAGTTTCTCTCTCTCTCTCTCTCTCTCTGCCCCCAGCGTTTATCTCTCTCTCTCCCCCCAGTGTTTGTCTCTCTCTATATCTCTCTCCCCGCAGTGTTCATCTCTCTCTCCCCCCAGTTTTCATCTCTCTCTCTCCCTCCAGTGTTTGTCTCTCTCTCTCCCCCCAGTGTTTATCTCTCTATCGCCCCCCCAGTGTTTCTCTCTCTCTCTCCCCCAAGTGTTTCTCTCTCTCCCTCCCTCCAGTGTTTCTCTCTCTCCCCCCCAGTGTTTCTCTCTCTCCCCCCAGTGTTTCCCTCTCTTTCCCATAGTTTTCTCTCTCTTTCCCCCCAGTGTTTCTCTCGCTCCCCCCAATGTTTCTCTCTCTCTCCCCCAGTGTTTCTCTCTCTCTCCCCCAGTGTTTCACTCTCTCTCCCCCCAGTGTTTCTCTCTCTCGCTCCCCCCAGTGTTTCTCTCTCTCTCCCCACAGTGTTTCTCTCTCTCTCCCCCCAGTGTTTCTCTCTCTCTGGCCCCCCACTGCTTCTCACTCTCTCTCCCCCAGTGTTTCTCTCTCTCTCTCTGTCCAGTGTTTCTCTCTCTCTCTCCCCCCAGTGTTTCTCTCTCTCTCTCCCCCCAGTGTTTCTCTCTCTCCCCCCCAGTGTTTCTCTCTCTCCCCACAGTGTTTCACTCTCTTTCCCCCAGTTTTTCTCTCTCTCCCCCCAGTGATTCTCTCGCTCCCCCCAATGTTTCTCTCGCTCCCCCAGTGTTTCTCTCTCTCTCCCCCAGTGTTTCTCTCTCTCTCACCCCAGTGTTTCTCTCTCTCCCCCCAGTGTTTCTCTCTCCCTTCCCCCAGTGTTTCTCTCTCTCTCCCCCCCCAGTGTTTCTCTCTCTCTCTCTCTGCCCAGTGTTTCTCTCACTCTCACCCCCCAGTGTTTCTCTCTCTCCCCCCAGTGCTTCTCTCTCTCTCTCCCCAGTGTTTATCTCTCGCCCCCGAGTGTTCATCTCTCTCCCCCCGCAGTGTTTCTCTCTCTCTCTCCCCAGTGTTTCTATCTCTCCCCCCAGTGTTTCTTTCTCTCTCTCCACCCAGTGTTTCTTTCTCTCTCTCCCCCCAGTGTTTATCTCTCTCTCTTCCCCCAGTGTTTCTCTCTCTCTCTCTCCCCCCAGTGTTATTCTGACTCACTCTCTTCACCCCAGTGTTTCTCTCTCTTCCCGCCAGTGTTTCTCTCTCTTACCCCCAGTGTTTCTCTCTCTTCCCCCCAGTGTTTCTCTCTCTTCACCCCAGTGTTTCTCTCTCTTCCCCCCAGTTTTTCTCTCTCTTCCCCCCAGTTTCTCTCTCTCCCTCTCCCCACTGTTTCTCTCTCTCTCTGTAACTCCCCCAGTGTTTCTCTCTCTCTCTCTGTCTCTCCCCCCAGTGTTTCTCTATCTCACTCCCACCAGTGTTTATCTCTCTCTATCCCCCCAGTATTTATCTCTCTCTGTCCCACCAGTGTTTCTCTCTCTCTCTCCCCGCAGTGTTCATCTCTCTCTCCCCCAGTGTTCATCTCTCTCTCCTTCCAGTGTTTCTCTCTCTATCTCCCCCAGTGTTTCTCTCTCTCTCTCCCCCCAGTGTTTCTCTCTCTCACCCCCCAGTGTTTCTCTCTCTCTCACCACAGTGTTTCTCTCTCTCCCCCAGTGTTTCTCTCTCTCTCTCCCCCCAGTGTTCCTCTCAGTCTCCCCCCAGTGTTTCTCCCTCTCTCTCCCCGCACAGTGTCTCTCTCCCCCCCCCCCCAGTGTTTCTCTCTCTCTCCCCCCTGTGTTTCTCTCTCTCTCTCCCCCCAGTGTTTCTCTCTCTCTCTCCCCCCAGTGTTTCACCCTCTCTCTCCCCGCACAGTGTCTCTCTCTCCCCCCCCAGTGTTTCTCTCTCTCTCCCCCCTGTGTTTCTCTCTCTCTCTCCCCCAGTGTTTCTCTCTCTCTCTCCCCCCAGTGTTTCTCTCTCTCTCTGTCCGCCCAGTGTTTCTCTATCACTCCCCCCAGTGTTTCTCTCTCTCTCTCTCCCCTCAGTGCTTCTCTCTGTCTCTCCCCCGAGTGTTTCTCTCTCTCTCTCTCTCTCTCTGCGACCAGTGTTTATCGCTCTCTCTCCCCCCAGTATTTATCTCTCTCTCTCCCTCCAGTGTTTCTCTCTCTCCCCGCAGTGTACATCTCTCTCTCCCCCCAGTGTTCATCGCTATCTCTCCTTCCAGTGTTTCTCTCTCTCTCCCCCGCCAGTGATTCTCTCTCTATCTCCCCCCCAGTGTTTCTCTCTCTCTCTCCCCCAGTGTTTCTCTCTCTCTCTAATCCCAGTGTTTCTCTCTCTTCCCCCCAGTGTTTCTCTCTCTTCCCCCCAGTGTTTCTCTCTCTTACCCCCAGTGTTTCTCTCTCTTCCCCCCAGTGTTTCTCTCTCTTCACCCCAGTGTTTCTCTCTCTTACCCCCAGTGTTTCTCTCTCTTACCCCCAGTGTTTCTCTCTCTTCCCCCCAGTGTTTCTCTCTCTTACCCCCAGTGTTTCTCTCTCTTCCTCCCAGTGTTTCTCTCTCTTCCCCCCAGTGTTTCTCTCTCTGCCCCCCAGTGTTTCTCTCTCTTCTCCCCAGTTTCTCTCTCTCTCTCTCTCTCTCCCCAGTCTTTCTCTCTCTCTCTCTCTGTCACTCCCCCAGTGTTTCTCTCTCTCTCTCTGTCTCTCCCCCACACTCTCACTCTCTCGAACCCAGTGTTCCTCTCTCTCTCTCCCCACCAGTGTTTCTCTCTCTCTCCCCTCAGTGCTTCTCTCTGTCTCTCCCCCCAGTGTTTCTCTCTCTCTATCTCACTCCCCCAGTGTTTATCTCTCTCTCTCCCCCCCGTATTTATCTCTCTCTGTCCCACCAGTGTTTCTCTCTCTCTCTCTCTCCCCGCAGTGTTCATCTCTCTCTCCCCCCAGTATTCATCTCTCTCCCCCCAGTGTTCCTCTCAGTCTCCCCCCAGTGTTTCTCCCTCTCTCCCCCCGCACAGTGTCTCTCTCTCCCCCCCAGTGTTTCTCTCTCTCTCCCCCCTGTGTTTCTCTCTCTCTCTCCCCCCAGTGTTTCTCTCTCTCTCTCCCCCCAGTGTTTCTCTCTCTCTGTCCGCCCAGTGTTTCTCTATCTCTCCCCCCAGTGTTTCTCTCTCTCTCTCTCCCCTCAGTGCTTCTCTCTGTCTCTCCCCCGAGTGTTTCTCTCTCTCTCTCTCTCTCTGCCCCCAGTGTTTATCGCTCACTCTCCCCCCAGTATTTATCTCTCTCTCTCCCTCCAGTGTTTCTCTCTCTCTCTCTCTCCCCGCAGTGTACATCTCTCTCTCCCCCCAGTGTTCATCGCTATCTCTCCCTCCAGTGTTTCTCTCTCTCTCCCCCGCCAGTGATTCTCTCTCTATCTCCCCCCCAGTGTTTCTCTCTCTCTCTCCCCCCAGTGTTTCTCTCTCTCTCTAACCCCAGTGTTTCTCTCTCTTCCCCCCAGTGTTTCTCTCTCTTCCTCTCAGTGTTTCACGCTCTTCCCCCAGTGTTTCTCTCTCTTCCCCCAAGTGTTTCTCTCTCTTACCCCCAGTGTTTCTCTCTCTTCCCCCCAGTGTTTCTCTCTCTTCACCCCAGTGTTTCTCTCTCTTCCCCCCAGTGTTTCTCTCTCTTCCTCCCAGCGTTTCTCTATCTTCCCACCAGTGTTTCTCTCTCTTCCCCCCAGTGTTTCTCTCTCTTCTCCCCAGTTTCTCTCTCTCTCTCCCCAGTGTTTCTCTCTCTCTCTCTCTCTGTCACTCACCCAGTGTTCCTCTCTCTCTCTCCCCCCAGTGTTTCTCTCTCTCTCTCCCCCCAGTGTTTCTCTCTCTCACACCACAGTGTTTCTCTCTCTCCCCCAGTGTTTCTCTCTCTCTCTCCCCCCAGTGTTTCTCTCTCTCTCTCCCCCCAGTGTTTCTGTCTCTCACACCACAGTGTTTCTCTCTCTCCCCCAGTGTTTCTCTCTCTCTTCCCCAAGTGTTTCTCTCTCTCTCCCCCCAGTGTTCCTCTCAGTCTCCCCCCAGTGTTTCTCCCTCTCTCTCCCCGCACAGTGTCTCTCTCTCCCCCCCCCAGTGTTTCTCTCTCTCTCCCCCCTGTGTTTCTCTCTCTCTCTCCCCCCAGTGTTTCTCTCTCTCTCTCCCCCCAGTGTTTCTCCCTCTCTCTCCCCGCACAGTGTCTCTCTCTCCCCCCCCAGTGTTTCTCTCTCTCTCCCCCCTGTGTTTCTCTCTCTCTCTCCCCTCAGTGCTTCTCTCTGTCTCTCCCCCGAGTGTTTCTCTCTCTCTCTCTCTCTCTCTGCCCCCAGTGTTTATCTCTCTCTCTCCCCCCAGTGTTTGTCTCTCTCTATATCTCTCTCCCGCAGTGTTCATCTCTCTCTCCCCCCTGTGTTTCTCTCTCTCTCTCCCCCCAGTGTTTCTCTCTCTCTCTCCCCCCAGTGTTTCTCCCTCTCTCTCCCCGCACAGTGTCTCTCTCTCCCCCCCCCCCCAGTGTTTCTCTCTCTCTCCCCCCTGTGTTTCTCTCTCTCTCTCCCCCAGTGTTTCTCTCTCTCTCTCCCCCCAGTGTTTCTCTCTCTCTCTGTCCGCCCAGTGTTTCTCTATCACTCCCCCCAGTGTTTCTCTCTCTCTCTCTCCCCTCAGTGCTTCTCTCTGTCTCTCCCCCGAGTGTTTCTCTCTCTCTCTCTCTCTCTCTGCGACCAGTGTTTATCGCTCTCTCTCCCCCCAGTATTTATCTCTCTCTCTCCCTCCAGTGTTTCTCTCTCTCCCCGCAGTGTACATCTCTCTCTCCCCCCAGTGTTCATCGCTATCTCTCCTTGCAGTGTTTCTCTCTCTCTCCCCCGCCAGTGATTCTCTCTCTATCTCCCCCCCAGTGTTTCTCTCTCTCTCTCCCCCAGTGTTTCTCTCTCTCTCTAATCCCAGTGTTTCTCTCTCTTCCCCCCAGTGTTTCTCTCTCTTCCTCACAGTGTTTCACGCTCTTCCCCCCAGTGTTTCTCTCTCTTCCCCCCAGTGTTTCTCTCTCTTACCCCCAGTGTTTCTCTCTCTTCCCCCCAGTGTTTCTCTCTCTTCACCCCAGTGTTTCTCTCTCTTACCCCCAGTGTTTCTCTCTCTTCCTCCCAGTGTTTCTCTCTCTTCCCCCCAGTGTTTCTCTCTCTGCCCCCCAGTGTTTCTCTCTCTTCTCCCCAGTTTCTCTCTCTCTCTCTCTCTCTCCCCAGTCTTTCTCTCTCTCTCTCTCTGTCACTCCCCCAGTGTTTCTCTCTCTCTCTCTGTCTCTCCCCCACACTCTCACTCTCTCGAACCCAGTGTTCCTCTCTCTCTCTCCCCACCAGTGTTTCTCTCTCTCTCCCCTCAGTGCTTCTCTCTGTCTCTCCCCCCAGTGTTTCTCTCTCTCTATCTCACTCCCCCAGTGTTTATCTCTCTCTCTCCCCCCCGTATTTATCTCTCTCTGTCCCACCAGTGTTTCTCTCTCTCTCTCTCTCCCCGCAGTGTTCATCTCTCTCTCCCCCCAGTATTCATCTCTCTCCCCCCAGTGTTCCTCTCAGTCTCCCCCCAGTGTTTCTCCCTCTCTCCCCCCGCACAGTGTCTCTCTCTCCCCCCCAGTGTTTCTCTCTCTCTCCCCCCTGTGTTTCTCTCTCTCTCTCCCCCCAGTGTTTCTCTCTCTCTCTCCCCCCAGTGTTTCTCTCTCTCTGTCCGCCCAGTGTTTCTCTATCTCTCCCCCCAGTGTTTCTCTCTCTCTCTCTCCCCTCAGTGCTTCTCTCTGTCTCTCCCCCGAGTGTTTCTCTCTCTCTCTGCCCCCAGTGTTTATCGCTCACTCTCCCCCCAGTATTTATCTCTCTCTCTCCCTCCAGTGTTTCTCTCTCTCTCTCTCTCCCCGCAGTGTACATCTCTCTCTCCCCCCAGTGTTCATCGCTATCTCTCCCTCCAGTGTTTCTCTCTCTCTCCCCCGCCAGTGATTCTCTCTCTATCTCCCCCCCAGTGTTTCTCTCTCTCTCTCCCCCCAGTGTTTCTCTCTCTCTCTAACCCCAGTGTTTCTCTCTCTTCCCCCCAGTGTTTCTCTCTCTTCCTCTCAGTGTTTCACGCTCTTCCCCCAGTGTTTCTCTCTCTTCCCCCCAGTGTTTCTCTCTCTTACCCCCAGTGTTTCTCTCTCTTCCCCCCAGTGTTTCTCTCTCTTCACCACAGTGTTTCTCTCTCTTCCCCCCAGTGTTTCTCTCTCTTCCTCCCAGCGTTTCTCTATCTTCCCACCAGTGTTTCTCTCTCTTCCCCCCAGTGTTTCTCTCTCTTCTCCCCAGTTTCTCTCTCTCTCTCCCCAGTGTTTCTCTCTCTCTCTCTCTCTGTCACTCACCCAGTGTTCCTCTCTCTCTCTCCCCCCAGTGTTTCTCTCTCTCTCTCCCCCCAGTGTTTCTCTCTCTCACACCACAGTGTTTCTCTCTCTCCCCAGTGTTTCTCTCTCTCTCTCCCCCCAGAGTTTCTCTCTCTCTCTCCCCCCAGTGTTTCTGTCTCTCACACCACAGTGTTTCTCTCTCTCCCCCAGTGTTTCTCTCTCTCTTCCCCAAGTGTTTCTCTCTCTCTCCCCCCAGTGTTCCTCTCAGTCTCCCCCCAGTGTTTCTCCCTCTCTCTCCCCGCACAGTGTCTCTCTCTCCCCCCCCCCAGTGTTTCTCTCTCTCTCCCCCCTGTGTTTCTCTCTCTCTCTCCCCCCAGTGTTTCTCTCTCTCTCTCCCCCCAGTGTTTCTCCCTCTCTCTCCCCGCACAGTGTCTCTCTCTCCCCCCCCCCCAGTGTTTCTCTCTCTCTCCCCCCTGTGTTTCTCTCTCTCTCTCCCCTCAGTGCTTCTCTCTGTCTCTCCCCCGAGTGTTTCTCTCTCTCTCTCTCTCTCTCTCTGCCCCCACTGTTTATCTCTCTCTCTCCCCCCAGTGTTTGTCTCTCTCTATATCTCTCTCCCGCAGTGTTCATCTCTCTCTCCCCCCAGTTTTCATCTCTCTCTCTCCCTCCAGTGTTTGTCTCTCTCTCTCCCCCCAGTGTTTATCTCTCTATCGCCCCCCCAGTGTTTCTCTCTCTCTCTCCCCCAAGTGTTTCTCTCTCTCCCTCCCCCCAGTGTTTCTCTCTCTCCCCCCAGTGTTTCTCTCTCTTTCCCACAGTTTTCTCTCTCTTTCCCCCCAGTGTTTCTCTCGCTCCCCCCAATGTTTCTCTCTCTCTCCCCCAGTGTTTCTCTCTCTCTCCCCCAGTGTTTCACTCTCTCTCCCCCCAGTGTTTCTCTCTCTCGCTCCCCCCAGTGTTTCTCTCTCTCTCCCCACAGTGTTTCTCTCTCTCTCCCCCCAGTGTTTCTCTCTCTCTGGCCCCCCACTGCTTCTCACTCTCTCTCCCCCAGTGTTTCTCTCTCTCTCTCTGTCCAGTGTTTCTCTCTCTCTCTCCCCCCAGTGTTTCTCTCTCTCTCTCCCCCCAGTGTTTCTCTCTCTCCCCCCCAGTGTTTCTCTCTCTCCACACAGTGTTTCTCTCTTTCCCCCAGTTTTTCTCTCTCTCCCCCCAGTGATTCTCTCGCTCCCCCCAATGTTTCTCTCGCTCCCCCCAGTGTTTCTCTCTCTCTCCCCCAGTGTTTCTCTCTCTCTCACCCCAGTGTTTCTATCTCTCCCCCCAGTGTTTCTTTCTCTCTCTCCACCCAGTGTTTCTTTCTCTCTCTCCCCCCAGTGTTTATCTCTCTCTCTTCCCCCAGTGTTTCTCTCTCTCTCTCTCCCCCCAGTGTTATTCTGACTCACTCTCTTCCCTCCAGTATTTCTCTCTCTTCCCCCCCGTGTTTCTCTCTCTTCCCCCAGTGTTTCTCTCTCTTCACCCCAGTGTTTCTCTCTCTTCCCCCCAGTGTTTCTCTCTCTTACCCCCAGTGTTTCTCTCTCTTCCCCCCAGTGTTTCTCTCTCTTCAGCACTGTTTCCTCTCTCTTCCCCCCAGTGTTTCTCTTTCGTCCCCCCAGTATTTCTCTCTCTTCCCCCCAGTGTTTCTCTCTCTTCCCCCCAGTATTTCTCTCTCTTACCCCCAGTGTTTCTCTCTCTTCCCCCCAGTGTTTCTCTCTCTTCACCCCAGTGTTTCTCTCTCTTCCCCCCAGTTTTTCTCTCTCTTCCCCCCAGTTTCTCTCTCTCCCTCTCCCCACTGTTTCTCTCTCTCTCTGTAACTCCCCCAGTGTTTCTCTCTCTCTCTCTGTCTCTCCCCCCCAGTGTTTCTCTATCTCACTCCCACCAGTGTTTATCTCTCTCTATCCCCCCAGTATTTATCTCTCTCTGTCCCACCAGTGTTTCTCTCTCTCTCTCCCCGCAGTGTTCATCTCTCTCTCCCCCAGTGTTCATCTCTCTCTCCTTCCAGTGTTTCTCTCTCTATCTCCCCCAGTGTTTCTCTCTCTCTCTCCCCCCAGTGTTTCTCTCTCTCTCTCCCCCCAGTGTTTCTCTCTCTCTCACCACAGTGTTTCTCTCTCTCCCCCAGTGTTTCTCTCTCTCTTCCCCCAGTGTTTCTCTCTCTCTCTCCCCCCAGTGTTCCTCTCAGTCTCCCCCCAGTGTTTCCCCCTCTCTCTCCCCGCACAGTGTCTCTCTCTCCCCCCCCCCAGTGTTTCTCTCTCTCTCCCCCCTGTGTTTCTCTCTCTCTCTCCCCCCAGTGTTTCTCTCTCTCTCTCCCCCCAGTGTTTCTCCCTCTCTCTCCCCGCACAGTGTCTCTCTCTCCCCCCCCCCCAGTGTTTCTCTCTCTCTCCCCCCTGTGTTTCTCTCTCTCTCTCCCCCAGTGTTTCTCTCTCTCTCTCCCCCCAGTGTTTCTCTCTCTCTCTCTCCCCTCAGTGCTTCTCTCTGTCTCTCCCCCGAGTGTTTCTCTCTCTCTCTCTCTCTGCCCCCAGTGTTTATCGCTCTCTCTCCCCCCAGTATTTATCTCTCTCTCTCCCTCCAGTGTTTCTCTCTCTCTCTCTCCCCGCAGTGTACATCTCTCTCTCCCCCCAGTGTTCATCGCTATCTCTCCCTCCAGTGTTTCTCTCTCTCTCCCCCGCCAGTGATTCTCTCTCTATCTCCCCCCCAGTGTTTCTCTCTCTCTCTCCCCCAGTGTTTCTCTCTCTCTCTAACCCCAGTGTTTCTCTCTCTTCCCCCCAGTGTTTCTCTCTCTTCCTCACAGTGTTTCACGCTCTTCCCCCCAGTGTTTCTCTCTCTTCACCCCAGTGTTTCTCTCTCTTACCCCCAGTATTTCTCTCTCTTCCCCCCAGTGTTTCTCTCTCTTCACCCCAGTGTTTCTCTCTCTTACCCCCAGTGTTTCTCTCTCTTCCTCCCAGTGTTTCTCTCTCTTCCCCCCAGTGTTTCTCTCTCTGCCCCCCAGTGTTTCTCTCTCTTCTCCCCAGTTTCTCTCTCTCTCTCTCTCCCCAGTGTTTCTCTCTCTCTCTCTCTGTCACTCCCCCAGTGTTTCTCTCTCTCTCTGTCTCTCCCCCACACTCTCACTCTCTCGAACCCAGTGTTCCTCTCTCTCTCTCCCCACCAGTGTTTCTCTCTCTCTCTCCCCTCAGTGCTTCTCTCTGTCTCTCCCCCCAGTGTTTCTCTCTCTCTATCTCACTCCCTCAGTGTTTATCTCTCTCTCTCCCCCCCGTATTTATCTCTCTCTGTCCCACCAGTGTTTCTCTCTCTCTCTCTCTCTCTCTCCCCGCAGTGTTCATCTCTCTCTCCCCCCAGTATTCATCTCTCTCCCCCCAGTGTTCCTCTCAGTCTCCCCCCAGTGTTTCTCCCTCTCTCCCCCCGCACAGTGTCTCTCTCTCCCCCCCAGTGTTTCTCTCTCTCTCCCCCTTGTGTTTCTCTCTCTCTCTCCCCCCAGTGTTTCTCTATCTCTCCCCCCAGTGTTTCTCTCTCTCTCTCTCTCCCCTCAGTGCTTCTCTCTGTCTCTCCCCGAGTGTTTCTCTCTCTCTCTCTCTCTGTCTCTCCCCCACACTCTCACTCTCTCGAACCCAGTGTTCCTCTCTCTCTCCCCACCAGTGTTTCTCTCTCTCTCTCCCCTCAGTGCTTCTCTCTGTCTCTCCCCCCAGTGTTTCTCTCTCTCTATCTCACTCCCCCAGTTTTTATCTCTCTCTCTCCCCCACGTATTTATATCGCTCTGTTCCACCAGTGTTTCTCTCTCTCTCTCTCTCCCCGCAGTGTTCATCTCTCTCTCCCCCCAGTGTTCATCTCACTCCCCCCAGTGTTCCTCTCAGTCTCCCCCCAGTGTTTGTCCCTCTCTCTCCCCGCACAGTGTCTCTCTCTCCACCCCCAAGTGTTTCTCTCTCTCTCCCCCCTGTGTTTCTCTCTCTCTCTCCCCCCAGTGTTTCTCTCTCTCTCTCTCCCCCCAGTGTTTCTCTCTCTCTGTCCGCCCAGTGTTTCTCTGTCTCTCCCCCCAGTGTTTCTCTCTCTCTCTCTCTCCCCTCAGTGCTTCTCTCTGTCTCTCCCCCGAGTGTTTCTCTCTCTCTCTCTCTCTGCCCCCAGTGTTTATCGCTCTCTCTCCCCCCAGTATTTATCTCTCTCTCTCACTCCAGTGTTTCTCTCTCTCTCTCTCTCCCCCCAGTGTTCATCGCTATTTCTCCCTCCAGTGTTTCTCTCTCTCTCCCCCGCCAGTGATTCTCTCTCTATCTCCCCCCCAGTGTTTCTCTCTCTCTCTCCCCCCAGTGTTTCTCTCTCTCTCTAACCCCAGTGTTTCTCTCTCTTCCCCCCAGTGTTTCTCTCTCTTCCTCTCAGTGTTTCACGCTCTTCCCCCCAGTGTTTCTCTCTCTTCCCCCCAGTGCTTCTCTCTCTTACCCCCAGTATTTCTCTCTCTTCCCCCCAGTGTTTCTCTCTCTTCACCCCAGTGTTTCTCTCTCTTCCCCCCAGTGTTTCTCTCTCTTCCTCCCAGTGTTTCTCTCTCTTCCCCCCAGTGTTTCTCTCTCTGCCCCCCAGTGTTTCTCTCTCTTCTCCCCAGTTTCTCTCTCTCTCTCTCCCCCCAGTGTTTCTCTCTCTCTCTCTCTCTGTCACTCCCCCAGTGTTTCTCTCTCTCTCTCTGTCTCTCCCCCACACTCTCACTCTCTCGAACCCAGTGTTCCTCTCTCTCTCTCCCCACCAGTGTTTCTCTCTCTCTCTCCCCTCAATGCTTCTCTCTGTCTCTCCCCCCAGTGTTTCTCTCTCTCCCCACAGTGTTTCACTCTCTTTGCCCCAATTTTTCTCTCTCTCCCCCCAGTGATTCTCTCGCTCCCCGCAATGTTTCTCTCGCTCCCCCCAGTGTTTCTCTCTCTCTCCCCCAGTGTTTCTCTCTCTCTCCCCCCCAGTGTTTCTCTCTCTCTCTCCCCCAGTGTTTCTCTCTCTGCCCCCCAGTGTTTCTCTCTCTCTCCCCCCAGTGTTTTTCTCTCTCTCTCCCCCCGCAGTGTTCATCTCTCTCTCCCCCAGTGTTCAACTCTCTCTCTCCCTCCAGTGTTTGTCTCTCTCTCTCCCCCAGTGTTTCACTCTCTCTCCCCCCAGTGTTTCCCTCTCGCTCCCCCCAGTGTTTCTCTCTCTCTCCCCACAGTGTTTCTCTCTCTCTCCCCCCAGTGTTTCTCTCTCACTGTCCACCCACTGCTTCTCACTCTCTCTCCCCCAGTGTTTCTCTCTCTCTCTCTGTCCAGTGTTTCTCTCTCTCTCTCCCCCCAGTGTTTATCTCTCTCTGCCCCCAGTGTTTCTCTCTCTCCCCACAGTGTTTCACTCTCTTTCCCCCAGTTTTTCTCTCTCTCCCCCCAGTGATTCTCTCGCTCCCCCCAATGTGTCTCTCGCTCCCCCAGTGTTTCTCTCTCTCTCCCCCAGTGTTTCTCTCTCTCTCACCCCAGTGTTTCTCTCTCTCCCCCCAATGTGTCTCTCGCTCCCCCAGTGTTTCTCTCTCTCTCCCTCAGTGTTTCTCTCTCTCTCTCTCCCCCCAGTGTTTCTCTGTCTGCCCCCCAGTGTTTCTCTCTCTCTCCCCCCAGTGTTTTTCACTCTCTCTCTCCCCCAGTGTTTCTCTCTCTCCCCCCCAGTATTTCTCTCTCTCTGTCCGCCCAGTGTTTCTCTCTCTCTCCCCCACCAGTGTATCTCTCTCTCTCACCCCTCAGTGCTTCTCTCTCTCTCTCCCCCGAGTGTTTCTCTGTCTGTCTCTCTCTCTCTGCCCCCAGTGTTTATCTCTCTCTCTCCCCCCAGTGTTTGTCTCTCTCTCTCTCTCTCTCCCCGCAGTGTTCATCTCTCTCTCCCCCCAGTGTTCATCTCTCTCTCTCCCTCCAGTGTTTGTCTCTCTCTCTCCCCCAGTGTTTATCTCTCTATCTCCCCCCCCCAGTGTTTCTCTCTCTCTCTCCCCCCAGTGTTTCTCTCTCTCCCTCCCTCCAGTGTTTCTCTCTCTCCCCCCCCCAGTGTTTCTCTCTCTCCCCCCAGTGTTTCTCTCTCTTTCCCACAGTTTTATCTCTCTTTCCCCCAGTATTTCTCTCGCTCCCCCAATGTTTCTCTCACTCTCCCCCATTGTTTCTCTCTCTCTCCCCCAGTGTTTCTCTCTCTCTCCCCCCAGTGTTTCTCTCTCTCCCCGCAGTGTTTCACTCTCTCTCCCCCCAGTGTTTCTCTCTCTCGCTCCCCCCAGTGTTTCTCTCTCTCTCCCCACAGTGTTTCTCTCTCTCTCCCCCCAGTGTTTCTCTCTCTCTGTCCCCCCACTGCTTCTCACTCTCTCTCCCACAGTGTTTCTCTCTCTCTGCCCAGTGTTTCTCTCTCTCTCTCCCGCCAGTGTTTCTCTCTCTCTCTCCCGCCAGGTTTTCTCTTTCTCTCTCTCCCCCCAGTGTTTCTCTTTCTCTCCCCCATTGTTTCTCTCTCTGTGTCTCCCCCCCCCACCACGGTGTTTCTCTCTCTCTCTCTCTCTCTCTCCCCCCAGTGTTTATCTCTCTCTCCCTCCAGCGTTTATCTCTCTCCACCCCAGTGTTTCTCTGTCTCTCTTTCTCACCCCCAGTGTTTCTCTCTCTCTCTCTCTCTCTCTCACCCCTCAGTGTTTCTCTCTCTATCCCTCCAGTGTTTCTCTCGCTTCCCCCCATTGTTTTTCTCACTCTCTCCCCAGTTTCTCTCTCTCTCTCTCTCCCCAGTGTTTCTCCATCTCTCTCTCTCTCTCCCCCTCAGTGTTTCTCTCTCTTTCTCCCCCAGTGTTTCTCTCTCTCTCCCCCCAGTGTTTCTCTCTCTCTCCCGCCAGTGTTTCTCTCTCTCTCTCCCCAGTGTTTCTCTCTCTCTGTCCCCAGTGTTTCTCTCTCTATCCCCCCAGTGTTTCTCTCTCTTCCCCCCATTGTTTTTCTCACTCTCTCTCTCCACAGTTTCTCTCTCTCTCCCCAGTGTTTCTCTATCTCTCTCTCTCTCTCCCCCCAGTGTTTCTCTCTCTCTCTCCCCCAGTGTTTCTCTCTCTCTCCCGCCAGTGTTTCTCTCTCTCTCTCCCCAGTGTTTCTCTCTCTCTGTCCCCAGTGTTTCTCTTTCTCTCTCCCCAGTGTTTCTCTCTCTCTCTCCCGAGTGTTTCTATCTCTCTCTCCCCAGTGTCTCTCTCTCTCTCTCACTCGCCCCAGTGTTTCTCTATCTCTCTCTCTCTCTCCCCCCATTGTTTTTCTCTGTCTCTCTCCCCCATCCCCCGTGTTTCCCTCTCTCCCGCCAGTGTTTCTCTCTCTCTCTCCCGCCAGGTTTTCTCTTTCTCTCTCTCCCCCCAGTGTTTCTCTTTCTCTCCCCCATTGTTTCTCTCTCTGTGTCTCCCCCCCCACCACGATGTTTCTCTCTCTCTCTCTCTCTCTCTCTCTCCCCCCAGTGTTTATCTCTCTCTCCCTCCAGCGTTTATCTCTCTCCACCCCAGTGTTTCCCTGTCTCTCTTTCTCACCCCCAGTGTTTCTCTCTCTCTCTCTCTCACCCCTCAGTGTTTCTCTCTCTATCGCCCCAGTGTTTCTCTCTCTTCCCCCCATTGTTTTTCTCACTCTCTCTCCCCAGTTTCTCTCTCTCTCTCTCCCCAGTGTTTCTCTATCTCTCTCTCTCTCTCCCCCTCAGTGTTTCTCTCTCTTTCTCCCCCAGTGTTTCTCTCTCTCTCCCCCCAGTGTTTCTCTCTCTCTCCCGCCAGTGTTTCTCTCTCTCTCTCTCCAGTGTTTCTCTCTCTCTGTCCCCAGTGTTTCTCTCTCTATCCCCCCAGTGTTTCTCTCTCTTCCCCCCATTGTCTTTCTCACTCTCTCTCTCCACAGTTTCTCTCTCTCTCTCTCTCCCCAGTGTTTCTCTATCTCTCTCTCTCTCTCCCCCAGTGTTTCTCTCTCTCTCTCCCCCAGTGTTTCTCTCTCTCTCCCGCCAGTGCTTCTCTCTCTCTCTCCCCAGTGTTTCTCTCTCTCTGTCCCCAGTGTTTCTCTTTCTCTCTCCCCAGTGTTTCTCTCTCTCTCTCCCCAGTGTTTCTATCTCTCTCTCCCCAGTGTCTCTCTCTCTCTCTCACTCGCCCCAGTGTTTCTCTCTCTCTCTCCCCCCAGTGTTTCTCTCTCTCTCTCCCCCCAGTTTTTCTCTCTCTCTTCCTCCAGTGTTTCTCTCACCTTCTCACCACATTGATTGTCTGGCCCTCTCCCCCCAGTGTTTCTCTCTCTCTCCCGCCAGTGTTTCTCTCTCTCTCTCCCCCCAGTGCTTCTCTCTCTCTCCCCCCGAGAGTTTCTCTCTCTCTCTCTCTCTGCCCCCAGTGTTTATCTCTCTCTCCCCCCCGTATTTATCTCTCTCTCTCCCTCCAGTGTTTCTCTCTCTCTCTCTCCCCCCAGTGTTTCTCTCTCTCCCCCCCCCCCAGTGTTTCTCTCTCTCCCCCCAGTGTTTCTCTCTCTTTCCCACAGTTTTCTCTCTCTTTCCCCCAGTGTTTCTCTCGCTCCCCCCAGTGTTTCTCTCACTCCCCCCCAGTGTTTCTCTCTCTCTCCCCCAGTGTTTCTCTCTCTCTCCCCCCAGTGTTTCTCTCTCTCCCCCCAGTGTTTCATTCTCTCTCCCCCAAGTGTTTCTCTCTCTCGCTCCCCCCAGTGTTTCTCTCTCGCTCCCCCCAGTGTTTCTCTCTCTCTCCCCACAGTGTTTCTCTCTCTCTCCCCCCAGTGTTTCTCTCTCTCTGTCCCCCCACTGCTTCTCACTCTCTCTCCCCCAGTGTTTCTCTCTCTCTGCCCAGTGTTTCTCTCTCTCTCTCTCCCCCCAGTGTTTCTCTCTCTCTCTAACCCCAGTGTTTCTCTCTCTTCCCCCCAGTGTTTCTCTCTCTTCCTCTCAGTGTTTCACGCTCTTCCCCCAGTGTTTCTCTCTCTTCCCCCCAGTGTTTCTCTCTCTTACCCCCAGTGTTTCTCTCTCTTCCCCCCAGTGTTTCTCTCTCTTCACCACAGTGTTTCTCTCTCTTCCCCCCAGTGTTTCTCTCTCTTCCTCCCAGCGTTTCTCTATCTTCCCACCAGTGTTTCTCTCTCTTCCCCCCAGTGTTTCTCTCTCTTCTCCCCAGTTTCTCTCTCTCTCTCCCCAGTGTTTCTCTCTCTCTCTCTCTCTGTCACTCACCCAGTGTTCCTCTCTCTCTCTCCCCCCAGTGTTTCTCTCTCTCTCTCCCCCCAGTGTTTCTCTCTCTCACACCACAGTG
Source organism: Heptranchias perlo (assembly GCF_035084215.1). Classification (NCBI taxonomy): domain Eukaryota; kingdom Metazoa; phylum Chordata; class Chondrichthyes; order Hexanchiformes; family Hexanchidae; genus Heptranchias; species Heptranchias perlo. The sequence continues at coordinate 96,202 of NW_027139689.1, read as the reverse complement.
TTTCTCTCTCTCCCCAGTGTTTCTCTCTCTCTCTCCCCCCAGAGTTTCTCTCTCTCTCTCCCCCCAGTGTTTCTGTCTCTCACACCACAGTGTTTCTCTCTCTCCCCCAGTGTTTCTCTCTCTCTTCCCCAAGTGTTTCTCTCTCTCTCCCCCCAGTGTTCCTCTCAGTCTCCCCCCAGTGTTTCTCCCTCTCTCTCCCCGCACAGTGTCTCTCTCTCCCCCCCCCCAGTGTTTCTCTCTCTCTCCCCCCTGTGTTTCTCTCTCTCTCTCCCCCCAGTGTTTCTCTCTCTCTCTCCCCCCAGTGTTTCTCCCTCTCTCTCCCCGCACAGTGTCTCTCTCTCCCCCCCCCCCAGTGTTTCTCTCTCTCTCCCCCCTGTGTTTCTCTCTCTCTCTCCCCTCAGTGCTTCTCTCTGTCTCTCCCCCGAGTGTTTCTCTCTCTCTCTCTCTCTCTCTGCCCCCACTGTTTATCTCTCTCTCTCCCCCCAGTGTTTGTCTCTCTCTATATCTCTCTCCCGCAGTGTTCATCTCTCTCTCCCCCCAGTTTTCATCTCTCTCTCTCCCTCCAGTGTTTGTCTCTCTCTCTCCCCCCAGTGTTTATCTCTCTATCGCCCCCCCAGTGTTTCTCTCTCTCTCTCCCCCAAGTGTTTCTCTCTCTCCCTCCCCCCAGTGTTTCTCTCTCTCCCCCCAGTGTTTCTCTCTCTTTCCCACAGTTTTCTCTCTCTTTCCCCCCAGTGTTTCTCTCGCTCCCCCCAATGTTTCTCTCTCTCTCCCCCAGTGTTTCTCTCTCTCTCCCCCAGTGTTTCACTCTCTCTCCCCCCAGTGTTTCTCTCTCTCGCTCCCCCCAGTGTTTCTCTCTCTCTCCCCACAGTGTTTCTCTCTCTCTCCCCCCAGTGTTTCTCTCTCTCTGGCCCCCCACTGCTTCTCACTCTCTCTCCCCCAGTGTTTCTCTCTCTCTCTCTGTCCAGTGTTTCTCTCTCTCTCTCCCCCCAGTGTTTCTCTCTCTCTCTCCCCCCAGTGTTTCTCTCTCTCCCCCCCAGTGTTTCTCTCTCTCCACACAGTGTTTCTCTCTTTCCCCCAGTTTTTCTCTCTCTCCCCCCAGTGATTCTCTCGCTCCCCCCAATGTTTCTCTCGCTCCCCCCAGTGTTTCTCTCTCTCTCCCCCAGTGTTTCTCTCTCTCTCACCCCAGTGTTTCTATCTCTCCCCCCAGTGTTTCTTTCTCTCTCTCCACCCAGTGTTTCTTTCTCTCTCTCCCCCCAGTGTTTATCTCTCTCTCTTCCCCCAGTGTTTCTCTCTCTCTCTCTCCCCCCAGTGTTATTCTGACTCACTCTCTTCCCTCCAGTATTTCTCTCTCTTCCCCCCCGTGTTTCTCTCTCTTCCCCCAGTGTTTCTCTCTCTTCACCCCAGTGTTTCTCTCTCTTCCCCCCAGTGTTTCTCTCTCTTACCCCCAGTGTTTCTCTCTCTTCCCCCCAGTGTTTCTCTCTCTTCAGCACTGTTTCCTCTCTCTTCCCCCCAGTGTTTCTCTTTCGTCCCCCCAGTATTTCTCTCTCTTCCCCCCAGTGTTTCTCTCTCTTCCCCCCAGTATTTCTCTCTCTTACCCCCAGTGTTTCTCTCTCTTCCCCCCAGTGTTTCTCTCTCTTCACCCCAGTGTTTCTCTCTCTTCCCCCCAGTTTTTCTCTCTCTTCCCCCCAGTTTCTCTCTCTCCCTCTCCCCACTGTTTCTCTCTCTCTCTGTAACTCCCCCAGTGTTTCTCTCTCTCTCTCTGTCTCTCCCCCCCAGTGTTTCTCTATCTCACTCCCACCAGTGTTTATCTCTCTCTATCCCCCCAGTATTTATCTCTCTCTGTCCCACCAGTGTTTCTCTCTCTCTCTCCCCGCAGTGTTCATCTCTCTCTCCCCCAGTGTTCATCTCTCTCTCCTTCCAGTGTTTCTCTCTCTATCTCCCCCAGTGTTTCTCTCTCTCTCTCCCCCCAGTGTTTCTCTCTCTCTCTCCCCCCAGTGTTTCTCTCTCTCTCACCACAGTGTTTCTCTCTCTCCCCCAGTGTTTCTCTCTCTCTTCCCCCAGTGTTTCTCTCTCTCTCTCCCCCCAGTGTTCCTCTCAGTCTCCCCCCAGTGTTTCCCCCTCTCTCTCCCCGCACAGTGTCTCTCTCTCCCCCCCCCAGTGTTTCTCTCTCTCTCCCCCCTGTGTTTCTCTCTCTCTCTCCCCCCAGTGTTTCTCTCTCTCTCTCCCCCCAGTGTTTCTCCCTCTCTCTCCCCGCACAGTGTCTCTCTCTCCCCCCCCCCCAGTGTTTCTCTCTCTCTCCCCCCTGTGTTTCTCTCTCTCTCTCCCCCAGTGTTTCTCTCTCTCTCTCCCCCCAGTGTTTCTCTCTCTCTCTCTCCCCTCAGTGCTTCTCTCTGTCTCTCCCCCGAGTGTTTCTCTCTCTCTCTCTCTCTGCCCCCAGTGTTTATCGCTCTCTCTCCCCCCAGTATTTATCTCTCTCTCTCCCTCCAGTGTTTCTCTCTCTCTCTCTCCCCGCAGTGTACATCTCTCTCTCCCCCCAGTGTTCATCGCTATCTCTCCCTCCAGTGTTTCTCTCTCTCTCCCCCGCCAGTGATTCTCTCTCTATCTCCCCCCCAGTGTTTCTCTCTCTCTCTCCCCCAGTGTTTCTCTCTCTCTCTAACCCCAGTGTTTCTCTCTCTTCCCCCCAGTGTTTCTCTCTCTTCCTCACAGTGTTTCACGCTCTTCCCCCCAGTGTTTCTCTCTCTTCACCCCAGTGTTTCTCTCTCTTACCCCCAGTATTTCTCTCTCTTCCCCCCAGTGTTTCTCTCTCTTCACCCCAGTGTTTCTCTCTCTTACCCCCAGTGTTTCTCTCTCTTCCTCCCAGTGTTTCTCTCTCTTCCCCCCAGTGTTTCTCTCTCTGCCCCCCAGTGTTTCTCTCTCTTCTCCCCAGTTTCTCTCTCTCTCTCTCTCCCCAGTGTTTCTCTCTCTCTCTCTCTGTCACTCCCCCAGTGTTTCTCTCTCTCTCTGTCTCTCCCCCACACTCTCACTCTCTCGAACCCAGTGTTCCTCTCTCTCTCTCCCCACCAGTGTTTCTCTCTCTCTCTCCCCTCAGTGCTTCTCTCTGTCTCTCCCCCCAGTGTTTCTCTCTCTCTATCTCACTCCCTCAGTGTTTATCTCTCTCTCTCCCCCCCGTATTTATCTCTCTCTGTCCCACCAGTGTTTCTCTCTCTCTCTCTCTCTCTCTCCCCGCAGTGTTCATCTCTCTCTCCCCCCAGTATTCATCTCTCTCCCCCCAGTGTTCCTCTCAGTCTCCCCCCAGTGTTTCTCCCTCTCTCCCCCCGCACAGTGTCTCTCTCTCCCCCCCAGTGTTTCTCTCTCTCTCCCCCTTGTGTTTCTCTCTCTCTCTCCCCCCAGTGTTTCTCTCTCTCTCTCCCCCCAGTGTTTCTCTCTCTCTGTCCGCCCAGTGTTTCTCTATCTCTCCCCCCAGTGTTTCTCTCTCTCTCTCTCTCCCCTCAGTGCTTCTCTCTGTCTCTCCCCGAGTGTTTCTCTCTCTCTCTCTCTCTGTCTCTCCCCCACACTCTCACTCTCTCGAACCCAGTGTTCCTCTCTCTCTCCCCACCAGTGTTTCTCTCTCTCTCTCCCCTCAGTGCTTCTCTCTGTCTCTCCCCCCAGTGTTTCTCTCTCTCTATCTCACTCCCCCAGTTTTTATCTCTCTCTCTCCCCCACGTATTTATATCGCTCTGTTCCACCAGTGTTTCTCTCTCTCTCTCTCTCCCCGCAGTGTTCATCTCTCTCTCCCCCCAGTGTTCATCTCACTCCCCCCAGTGTTCCTCTCAGTCTCCCCCCAGTGTTTGTCCCTCTCTCTCCCCGCACAGTGTCTCTCTCTCCACCCCCAAGTGTTTCTCTCTCTCTCCCCCCTGTGTTTCTCTCTCTCTCTCCCCCCAGTGTTTCTCTCTCTCTCTCTCCCCCCAGTGTTTCTCTCTCTCTGTCCGCCCAGTGTTTCTCTGTCTCTCCCCCCAGTGTTTCTCTCTCTCTCTCTCTCCCCTCAGTGCTTCTCTCTGTCTCTCCCCCGAGTGTTTCTCTCTCTCTCTCTCTCTGCCCCCAGTGTTTATCGCTCTCTCTCCCCCCAGTATTTATCTCTCTCTCTCACTCCAGTGTTTCTCTCTCTCTCTCTCTCCCCGCAGTGTACATCTCTCTCTCCCCCCAGTGTTCATCGCTATTTCTCCCTCCAGTGTTTCTCTCTCTCTCCCCCGCCAGTGATTCTCTCTCTATCTCCCCCCCAGTGTTTCTCTCTCTCTCTCCCCCCAGTGTTTCTCTCTCTCTCTAACCCCAGTGTTTCTCTCTCTTCCCCCCAGTGTTTCTCTCTCTTCCTCTCAGTGTTTCACGCTCTTCCCCCCAGTGTTTCTCTCTCTTCCCCCCAGTGCTTCTCTCTCTTACCCCCAGTATTTCTCTCTCTTCCCCCCAGTGTTTCTCTCTCTTCACCCCAGTGTTTCTCTCTCTTCCCCCCAGTGTTTCTCTCTCTTCCTCCCAGTGTTTCTCTCTCTTCCCCCCAGTGTTTCTCTCTCTGCCCCCCAGTGTTTCTCTCTCTTCTCCCCAGTTTCTCTCTCTCTCTCTCCCCCCAGTGTTTCTCTCTCTCTCTCTCTCTGTCACTCCCCCAGTGTTTCTCTCTCTCTCTCTGTCTCTCCCCCACACTCTCACTCTCTCGAACCCAGTGTTCCTCTCTCTCTCTCCCCACCAGTGTTTCTCTCTCTCTCTCCCCTCAATGCTTCTCTCTGTCTCTCCCCCCAGTGTTTCTCTCTCTCCCCACAGTGTTTCACTCTCTTTGCCCCAATTTTTCTCTCTCTCCCCCCAGTGATTCTCTCGCTCCCCGCAATGTTTCTCTCGCTCCCCCCAGTGTTTCTCTCTCTCTCCCCCAGTGTTTCTCTCTCTCTCCCCCCCAGTGTTTCTCTCTCTCTCTCCCCCAGTGTTTCTCTCTCTGCCCCCCAGTGTTTCTCTCTCTCTCCCCCCAGTGTTTTTCTCTCTCTCTCCCCCCGCAGTGTTCATCTCTCTCTCCCCCAGTGTTCAACTCTCTCTCTCCCTCCAGTGTTTGTCTCTCTCTCTCCCCCAGTGTTTCACTCTCTCTCCCCCCAGTGTTTCCCTCTCGCTCCCCCCAGTGTTTCTCTCTCTCTCCCCACAGTGTTTCTCTCTCTCTCCCCCCAGTGTTTCTCTCTCACTGTCCACCCACTGCTTCTCACTCTCTCTCCCCCAGTGTTTCTCTCTCTCTCTCTGTCCAGTGTTTCTCTCTCTCTCTCCCCCCAGTGTTTATCTCTCTCTGCCCCCAGTGTTTCTCTCTCTCCCCACAGTGTTTCACTCTCTTTCCCCCAGTTTTTCTCTCTCTCCCCCCAGTGATTCTCTCGCTCCCCCCAATGTGTCTCTCGCTCCCCCAGTGTTTCTCTCTCTCTCCCCCAGTGTTTCTCTCTCTCTCACCCCAGTGTTTCTCTCTCTCCCCCCAATGTGTCTCTCGCTCCCCCAGTGTTTCTCTCTCTCTCCCTCAGTGTTTCTCTCTCTCTCTCTCCCCCCAGTGTTTCTCTGTCTGCCCCCCAGTGTTTCTCTCTCTCTCCCCCCAGTGTTTTTCACTCTCTCTCTCCCCCAGTGTTTCTCTCTCTCCCCCCCAGTATTTCTCTCTCTCTGTCCGCCCAGTGTTTCTCTCTCTCTCCCCCACCAGTGTATCTCTCTCTCTCACCCCTCAGTGCTTCTCTCTCTCTCTCCCCCGAGTGTTTCTCTGTCTGTCTCTCTCTCTCTGCCCCCAGTGTTTATCTCTCTCTCTCCCCCCAGTGTTTGTCTCTCTCTCTCTCTCTCTCCCCGCAGTGTTCATCTCTCTCTCCCCCCAGTGTTCATCTCTCTCTCTCCCTCCAGTGTTTGTCTCTCTCTCTCCCCCAGTGTTTATCTCTCTATCTCCCCCCCCAGTGTTTCTCTCTCTCTCTCCCCCCAGTGTTTCTCTCTCTCCCTCCCTCCAGTGTTTCTCTCTCTCCCCCCCCCAGTGTTTCTCTCTCTCCCCCCAGTGTTTCTCTCTCTTTCCCACAGTTTTATCTCTCTTTCCCCCAGTATTTCTCTCGCTCCCCCAATGTTTCTCTCACTCTCCCCCATTGTTTCTCTCTCTCTCCCCCAGTGTTTCTCTCTCTCTCCCCCCAGTGTTTCTCTCTCTCCCCGCAGTGTTTCACTCTCTCTCCCCCCAGTGTTTCTCTCTCTCGCTCCCCCCAGTGTTTCTCTCTCTCTCCCCACAGTGTTTCTCTCTCTCTCCCCCCAGTGTTTCTCTCTCTCTGTCCCCCCACTGCTTCTCACTCTCTCTCCCACAGTGTTTCTCTCTCTCTGCCCAGTGTTTCTCTCTCTCTCTCCCGCCAGTGTTTCTCTCTCTCTCTCCCGCCAGGTTTTCTCTTTCTCTCTCTCCCCCCAGTGTTTCTCTTTCTCTCCCCCATTGTTTCTCTCTCTGTGTCTCCCCCCCCCCACCACGGTGTTTCTCTCTCTCTCTCTCTCTCTCTCCCCCCAGTGTTTATCTCTCTCTCCCTCCAGCGTTTATCTCTCTCCACCCCAGTGTTTCTCTGTCTCTCTTTCTCACCCCCAGTGTTTCTCTCTCTCTCTCTCTCTCTCTCACCCCTCAGTGTTTCTCTCTCTATCCCTCCAGTGTTTCTCTCGCTTCCCCCCATTGTTTTTCTCACTCTCTCCCCAGTTTCTCTCTCTCTCTCTCTCCCCAGTGTTTCTCCATCTCTCTCTCTCTCTCCCCCTCAGTGTTTCTCTCTCTTTCTCCCCCAGTGTTTCTCTCTCTCTCCCCCCAGTGTTTCTCTCTCTCTCCCGCCAGTGTTTCTCTCTCTCTCTCCCCAGTGTTTCTCTCTCTCTGTCCCCAGTGTTTCTCTCTCTATCCCCCCAGTGTTTCTCTCTCTTCCCCCCATTGTTTTTCTCACTCTCTCTCTCCACAGTTTCTCTCTCTCTCCCCAGTGTTTCTCTATCTCTCTCTCTCTCTCCCCCCAGTGTTTCTCTCTCTCTCTCCCCCAGTGTTTCTCTCTCTCTCCCGCCAGTGTTTCTCTCTCTCTCTCCCCAGTGTTTCTCTCTCTCTGTCCCCAGTGTTTCTCTTTCTCTCTCCCCAGTGTTTCTCTCTCTCTCTCCCGAGTGTTTCTATCTCTCTCTCCCCAGTGTCTCTCTCTCTCTCTCACTCGCCCCAGTGTTTCTCTATCTCTCTCTCTCTCTCCCCCCATTGTTTTTCTCTGTCTCTCTCCCCCATCCCCCGTGTTTCCCTCTCTCCCGCCAGTGTTTCTCTCTCTCTCTCCCGCCAGGTTTTCTCTTTCTCTCTCTCCCCCCAGTGTTTCTCTTTCTCTCCCCCATTGTTTCTCTCTCTGTGTCTCCCCCCCCACCACGATGTTTCTCTCTCTCTCTCTCTCTCTCTCTCTCCCCCCAGTGTTTATCTCTCTCTCCCTCCAGCGTTTATCTCTCTCCACCCCAGTGTTTCCCTGTCTCTCTTTCTCACCCCCAGTGTTTCTCTCTCTCTCTCTCTCACCCCTCAGTGTTTCTCTCTCTATCGCCCCAGTGTTTCTCTCTCTTCCCCCCATTGTTTTTCTCACTCTCTCTCCCCAGTTTCTCTCTCTCTCTCTCCCCAGTGTTTCTCTATCTCTCTCTCTCTCTCCCCCTCAGTGTTTCTCTCTCTTTCTCCCCCAGTGTTTCTCTCTCTCTCCCCCCAGTGTTTCTCTCTCTCTCCCGCCAGTGTTTCTCTCTCTCTCTCTCCAGTGTTTCTCTCTCTCTGTCCCCAGTGTTTCTCTCTCTATCCCCCCAGTGTTTCTCTCTCTTCCCCCCATTGTCTTTCTCACTCTCTCTCTCCACAGTTTCTCTCTCTCTCTCTCTCCCCAGTGTTTCTCTATCTCTCTCTCTCTCTCCCCCAGTGTTTCTCTCTCTCTCTCCCCCAGTGTTTCTCTCTCTCTCCCGCCAGTGCTTCTCTCTCTCTCTCCCCAGTGTTTCTCTCTCTCTGTCCCCAGTGTTTCTCTTTCTCTCTCCCCAGTGTTTCTCTCTCTCTCTCCCCAGTGTTTCTATCTCTCTCTCCCCAGTGTCTCTCTCTCTCTCTCACTCGCCCCAGTGTTTCTCTCTCTCTCTCCCCCCAGTGTTTCTCTCTCTCTCTCCCCCCAGTTTTTCTCTCTCTCTTCCTCCAGTGTTTCTCTCACCTTCTCACCACATTGATTGTCTGGCCCTCTCCCCCCAGTGTTTCTCTCTCTCTCCCGCCAGTGTTTCTCTCTCTCTCTCCCCCCAGTGCTTCTCTCTCTCTCCCCCCGAGAGTTTCTCTCTCTCTCTCTCTCTGCCCCCAGTGTTTATCTCTCTCTCCCCCCCGTATTTATCTCTCTCTCTCCCTCCAGTGTTTCTCTCTCTCTCTCTCCCCCCAGTGTTTCTCTCTCTCCCCCCCCCCCAGTGTTTCTCTCTCTCCCCCCAGTGTTTCTCTCTCTTTCCCACAGTTTTCTCTCTCTTTCCCCCAGTGTTTCTCTCGCTCCCCCCAGTGTTTCTCTCACTCCCCCCCAGTGTTTCTCTCTCTCTCCCCCAGTGTTTCTCTCTCTCTCCCCCCAGTGTTTCTCTCTCTCCCCCCAGTGTTTCATTCTCTCTCCCCCAAGTGTTTCTCTCTCTCGCTCCCCCCAGTGTTTCTCTCTCGCTCCCCCCAGTGTTTCTCTCTCTCTCCCCACAGTGTTTCTCTCTCTCTCCCCCCAGTGTTTCTCTCTCTCTGTCCCCCCACTGCTTCTCACTCTCTCTCCCCCAGTGTTTCTCTCTCTCTGCCCAGTGTTTCTCTCTCTCTCTCTCCCCCCAGTGTTTCTCTCTCTCTCTAACCCCAGTGTTTCTCTCTCTTCCCCCCAGTGTTTCTCTCTCTTCCTCTCAGTGTTTCACGCTCTTCCCCCAGTGTTTCTCTCTCTTCCCCCCAGTGTTTCTCTCTCTTACCCCCAGTGTTTCTCTCTCTTCCCCCCAGTGTTTCTCTCTCTTCACCACAGTGTTTCTCTCTCTTCCCCCCAGTGTTTCTCTCTCTTCCTCCCAGCGTTTCTCTATCTTCCCACCAGTGTTTCTCTCTCTTCCCCCCAGTGTTTCTCTCTCTTCTCCCCAGTTTCTCTCTCTCTCTCCCCAGTGTTTCTCTCTCTCTCTCTCTCTGTCACTCACCCAGTGTTCCTCTCTCTCTCTCCCCCCAGTGTTTCTCTCTCTCTCTCCCCCCAGTGTTTCTCTCTCTCACACCACAGTGTTTCTCTCTCTCCCCAGTGTTTCTCTCTCTCTCTCCCCCCAGAGTTTCTCTCTCTCTCTCCCCCCAGTGTTTCTGTCTCTCACACCACAGTGTTTCTCTCTCTCCCCCAGTGTTTCTCTCTCTCTTCCCCAAGTGTTTCTCTCTCTCTCCCCCCAGTGTTCCTCTCAGTCTCCCCCCAGTGTTTCTCCCTCTCTCTCCCCGCACAGTGTCTCTCTCTCCCCCCCCCCAGTGTTTCTCTCTCTCTCCCCCCTGTGTTTCTCTCTCTCTCTCCCCCCAGTGTTTCTCTCTCTCTCTCCCCCCAGTGTTTCTCCCTCTCTCTCCCCGCACAGTGTCTCTCTCTCCCCCCCCCCCAGTGTTTCTCTCTCTCTCCCCCCTGTGTTTCTCTCTCTCTCTCCCCTCAGTGCTTCTCTCTGTCTCTCCCCCGAGTGTTTCTCTCTCTCTCTCTCTCTCTCTGCCCCCACTGTTTATCTCTCTCTCTCCCCCCAGTGTTTGTCTCTCTCTATATCTCTCTCCCGCAGTGTTCATCTCTCTCTCCCCCCAGTTTTCATCTCTCTCTCTCCCTCCAGTGTTTGTCTCTCTCTCTCCCCCCAGTGTTTATCTCTCTATCGCCCCCCCAGTGTTTCTCTCTCTCTCTCCCCCAAGTGTTTCTCTCTCTCCCTCCCCCCAGTGTTTCTCTCTCTCCCCCCAGTGTTTCTCTCTCTTTCCCACAGTTTTCTCTCTCTTTCCCCCCAGTGTTTCTCTCGCTCCCCCCAATGTTTCTCTCTCTCTCCCCCAGTGTTTCTCTCTCTCTCCCCCAGTGTTTCACTCTCTCTCCCCCCAGTGTTTCTCTCTCTCGCTCCCCCCAGTGTTTCTCTCTCTCTCCCCACAGTGTTTCTCTCTCTCTCCCCCCAGTGTTTCTCTCTCTCTGGCCCCCCACTGCTTCTCACTCTCTCTCCCCCAGTGTTTCTCTCTCTCTCTCTGTCCAGTGTTTCTCTCTCTCTCTCCCCCCAGTGTTTCTCTCTCTCTCTCCCCCCAGTGTTTCTCTCTCTCCCCCCCAGTGTTTCTCTCTCTCCACACAGTGTTTCTCTCTTTCCCCCAGTTTTTCTCTCTCTCCCCCCAGTGATTCTCTCGCTCCCCCCAATGTTTCTCTCGCTCCCCCCAGTGTTTCTCTCTCTCTCCCCCAGTGTTTCTCTCTCTCTCACCCCAGTGTTTCTATCTCTCCCCCCAGTGTTTCTTTCTCTCTCTCCACCCAGTGTTTCTTTCTCTCTCTCCCCCCAGTGTTTATCTCTCTCTCTTCCCCCAGTGTTTCTCTCTCTCTCTCTCCCCCCAGTGTTATTCTGACTCACTCTCTTCCCTCCAGTATTTCTCTCTCTTCCCCCCCGTGTTTCTCTCTCTTCCCCCAGTGTTTCTCTCTCTTCACCCCAGTGTTTCTCTCTCTTCCCCCCAGTGTTTCTCTCTCTTACCCCCAGTGTTTCTCTCTCTTCCCCCCAGTGTTTCTCTCTCTTCAGCACTGTTTCCTCTCTCTTCCCCCCAGTGTTTCTCTTTCGTCCCCCCAGTATTTCTCTCTCTTCCCCCCAGTGTTTCTCTCTCTTCCCCCCAGTATTTCTCTCTCTTACCCCCAGTGTTTCTCTCTCTTCCCCCCAGTGTTTCTCTCTCTTCACCCCAGTGTTTCTCTCTCTTCCCCCCAGTTTTTCTCTCTCTTCCCCCCAGTTTCTCTCTCTCCCTCTCCCCACTGTTTCTCTCTCTCTCTGTAACTCCCCCAGTGTTTCTCTCTCTCTCTCTGTCTCTCCCCCCCAGTGTTTCTCTATCTCACTCCCACCAGTGTTTATCTCTCTCTATCCCCCCAGTATTTATCTCTCTCTGTCCCACCAGTGTTTCTCTCTCTCTCTCCCCGCAGTGTTCATCTCTCTCTCCCCCAGTGTTCATCTCTCTCTCCTTCCAGTGTTTCTCTCTCTATCTCCCCCAGTGTTTCTCTCTCTCTCTCCCCCCAGTGTTTCTCTCTCTCTCTCCCCCCAGTGTTTCTCTCTCTCTCACCACAGTGTTTCTCTCTCTCCCCCAGTGTTTCTCTCTCTCTTCCCCCAGTGTTTCTCTCTCTCTCTCCCCCCAGTGTTCCTCTCAGTCTCCCCCCAGTGTTTCCCCCTCTCTCTCCCCGCACAGTGTCTCTCTCTCCCCCCCCCAGTGTTTCTCTCTCTCTCCCCCCTGTGTTTCTCTCTCTCTCTCCCCCCAGTGTTTCTCTCTCTCTCTCCCCCCAGTGTTTCTCCCTCTCTCTCCCCGCACAGTGTCTCTCTCTCCCCCCCCCCCAGTGTTTCTCTCTCTCTCCCCCCTGTGTTTCTCTCTCTCTCTCCCCCAGTGTTTCTCTCTCTCTCTCCCCCCAGTGTTTCTCTCTCTCTCTCTCCCCTCAGTGCTTCTCTCTGTCTCTCCCCCGAGTGTTTCTCTCTCTCTCTCTCTCTGCCCCCAGTGTTTATCGCTCTCTCTCCCCCCAGTATTTATCTCTCTCTCTCCCTCCAGTGTTTCTCTCTCTCTCTCTCCCCGCAGTGTACATCTCTCTCTCCCCCCAGTGTTCATCGCTATCTCTCCCTCCAGTGTTTCTCTCTCTCTCCCCCGCCAGTGATTCTCTCTCTATCTCCCCCCCAGTGTTTCTCTCTCTCTCTCCCCCAGTGTTTCTCTCTCTCTCTAACCCCAGTGTTTCTCTCTCTTCCCCCCAGTGTTTCTCTCTCTTCCTCACAGTGTTTCACGCTCTTCCCCCCAGTGTTTCTCTCTCTTCACCCCAGTGTTTCTCTCTCTTACCCCCAGTATTTCTCTCTCTTCCCCCCAGTGTTTCTCTCTCTTCACCCCAGTGTTTCTCTCTCTTACCCCCAGTGTTTCTCTCTCTTCCTCCCAGTGTTTCTCTCTCTTCCCCCCAGTGTTTCTCTCTCTGCCCCCCAGTGTTTCTCTCTCTTCTCCCCAGTTTCTCTCTCTCTCTCTCTCCCCAGTGTTTCTCTCTCTCTCTCTCTGTCACTCCCCCAGTGTTTCTCTCTCTCTCTGTCTCTCCCCCACACTCTCACTCTCTCGAACCCAGTGTTCCTCTCTCTCTCTCCCCACCAGTGTTTCTCTCTCTCTCTCCCCTCAGTGCTTCTCTCTGTCTCTCCCCCCAGTGTTTCTCTCTCTCTATCTCACTCCCTCAGTGTTTATCTCTCTCTCTCCCCCCCGTATTTATCTCTCTCTGTCCCACCAGTGTTTCTCTCTCTCTCTCTCTCTCTCTCCCCGCAGTGTTCATCTCTCTCTCCCCCCAGTATTCATCTCTCTCCCCCCAGTGTTCCTCTCAGTCTCCCCCCAGTGTTTCTCCCTCTCTCCCCCCGCACAGTGTCTCTCTCTCCCCCCCAGTGTTTCTCTCTCTCTCCCCCTTGTGTTTCTCTCTCTCTCTCCCCCCAGTGTTTCTCTCTCTCTCTCCCCCCAGTGTTTCTCTCTCTCTGTCCGCCCAGTGTTTCTCTATCTCTCCCCCCAGTGTTTCTCTCTCTCTCTCTCTCCCCTCAGTGCTTCTCTCTGTCTCTCCCCGAGTGTTTCTCTCTCTCTCTCTCTCTGTCTCTCCCCCACACTCTCACTCTCTCGAACCCAGTGTTCCTCTCTCTCTCCCCACCAGTGTTTCTCTCTCTCTCTCCCCTCAGTGCTTCTCTCTGTCTCTCCCCCCAGTGTTTCTCTCTCTCTATCTCACTCCCCCAGTTTTTATCTCTCTCTCTCCCCCACGTATTTATATCGCTCTGTTCCACCAGTGTTTCTCTCTCTCTCTCTCTCCCCGCAGTGTTCATCTCTCTCTCCCCCCAGTGTTCATCTCACTCCCCCCAGTGTTCCTCTCAGTCTCCCCCCAGTGTTTGTCCCTCTCTCTCCCCGCACAGTGTCTCTCTCTCCACCCCCAAGTGTTTCTCTCTCTCTCCCCCCTGTGTTTCTCTCTCTCTCTCCCCCCAGTGTTTCTCTCTCTCTCTCTCCCCCCAGTGTTTCTCTCTCTCTGTCCGCCCAGTGTTTCTCTGTCTCTCCCCCCAGTGTTTCTCTCTCTCTCTCTCTCCCCTCAGTGCTTCTCTCTGTCTCTCCCCCGAGTGTTTCTCTCTCTCTCTCTCTCTGCCCCCAGTGTTTATCGCTCTCTCTCCCCCCAGTATTTATCTCTCTCTCTCACTCCAGTGTTTCTCTCTCTCTCTCTCTCCCCGCAGTGTACATCTCTCTCTCCCCCCAGTGTTCATCGCTATTTCTCCCTCCAGTGTTTCTCTCTCTCTCCCCCGCCAGTGATTCTCTCTCTATCTCCCCCCCAGTGTTTCTCTCTCTCTCTCCCCCCAGTGTTTCTCTCTCTCTCTAACCCCAGTGTTTCTCTCTCTTCCCCCCAGTGTTTCTCTCTCTTCCTCTCAGTGTTTCACGCTCTTCCCCCCAGTGTTTCTCTCTCTTCCCCCCAGTGCTTCTCTCTCTTACCCCCAGTATTTCTCTCTCTTCCCCCCAGTGTTTCTCTCTCTTCACCCCAGTGTTTCTCTCTCTTCCCCCCAGTGTTTCTCTCTCTTCCTCCCAGTGTTTCTCTCTCTTCCCCCCAGTGTTTCTCTCTCTGCCCCCCAGTGTTTCTCTCTCTTCTCCCCAGTTTCTCTCTCTCTCTCTCCCCCCAGTGTTTCTCTCTCTCTCTCTCTCTGTCACTCCCCCAGTGTTTCTCTCTCTCTCTCTGTCTCTCCCCCACACTCTCACTCTCTCGAACCCAGTGTTCCTCTCTCTCTCTCCCCACCAGTGTTTCTCTCTCTCTCTCCCCTCAATGCTTCTCTCTGTCTCTCCCCCCAGTGTTTCTCTCTCTCCCCACAGTGTTTCACTCTCTTTGCCCCAATTTTTCTCTCTCTCCCCCCAGTGATTCTCTCGCTCCCCGCAATGTTTCTCTCGCTCCCCCCAGTGTTTCTCTCTCTCTCCCCCAGTGTTTCTCTCTCTCTCCCCCCCAGTGTTTCTCTCTCTCTCTCCCCCAGTGTTTCTCTCTCTGCCCCCCAGTGTTTCTCTCTCTCTCCCCCCAGTGTTTTTCTCTCTCTCTCCCCCCGCAGTGTTCATCTCTCTCTCCCCCAGTGTTCAACTCTCTCTCTCCCTCCAGTGTTTGTCTCTCTCTCTCCCCCAGTGTTTCACTCTCTCTCCCCCCAGTGTTTCCCTCTCGCTCCCCCCAGTGTTTCTCTCTCTCTCCCCACAGTGTTTCTCTCTCTCTCCCCCCAGTGTTTCTCTCTCACTGTCCACCCACTGCTTCTCACTCTCTCTCCCCCAGTGTTTCTCTCTCTCTCTCTGTCCAGTGTTTCTCTCTCTCTCTCCCCCCAGTGTTTATCTCTCTCTGCCCCCAGTGTTTCTCTCTCTCCCCACAGTGTTTCACTCTCTTTCCCCCAGTTTTTCTCTCTCTCCCCCCAGTGATTCTCTCGCTCCCCCCAATGTGTCTCTCGCTCCCCCAGTGTTTCTCTCTCTCTCCCCCAGTGTTTCTCTCTCTCTCACCCCAGTGTTTCTCTCTCTCCCCCCAATGTGTCTCTCGCTCCCCCAGTGTTTCTCTCTCTCTCCCTCAGTGTTTCTCTCTCTCTCTCTCCCCCCAGTGTTTCTCTGTCTGCCCCCCAGTGTTTCTCTCTCTCTCCCCCCAGTGTTTTTCACTCTCTCTCTCCCCCAGTGTTTCTCTCTCTCCCCCCCAGTATTTCTCTCTCTCTGTCCGCCCAGTGTTTCTCTCTCTCTCCCCCACCAGTGTATCTCTCTCTCTCACCCCTCAGTGCTTCTCTCTCTCTCTCCCCCGAGTGTTTCTCTGTCTGTCTCTCTCTCTCTGCCCCCAGTGTTTATCTCTCTCTCTCCCCCCAGTGTTTGTCTCTCTCTCTCTCTCTCTCCCCGCAGTGTTCATCTCTCTCTCCCCCCAGTGTTCATCTCTCTCTCTCCCTCCAGTGTTTGTCTCTCTCTCTCCCCCAGTGTTTATCTCTCTATCTCCCCCCCCAGTGTTTCTCTCTCTCTCTCCCCCCAGTGTTTCTCTCTCTCCCTCCCTCCAGTGTTTCTCTCTCTCCCCCCCCCAGTGTTTCTCTCTCTCCCCCCAGTGTTTCTCTCTCTTTCCCACAGTTTTATCTCTCTTTCCCCCAGTATTTCTCTCGCTCCCCCAATGTTTCTCTCACTCTCCCCCATTGTTTCTCTCTCTCTCCCCCAGTGTTTCTCTCTCTCTCCCCCCAGTGTTTCTCTCTCTCCCCGCAGTGTTTCACTCTCTCTCCCCCCAGTGTTTCTCTCTCTCGCTCCCCCCAGTGTTTCTCTCTCTCTCCCCACAGTGTTTCTCTCTCTCTCCCCCCAGTGTTTCTCTCTCTCTGTCCCCCCACTGCTTCTCACTCTCTCTCCCACAGTGTTTCTCTCTCTCTGCCCAGTGTTTCTCTCTCTCTCTCCCGCCAGTGTTTCTCTCTCTCTCTCCCGCCAGGTTTTCTCTTTCTCTCTCTCCCCCCAGTGTTTCTCTTTCTCTCCCCCATTGTTTCTCTCTCTGTGTCTCCCCCCCCCCACCACGGTGTTTCTCTCTCTCTCTCTCTCTCTCTCCCCCCAGTGTTTATCTCTCTCTCCCTCCAGCGTTTATCTCTCTCCACCCCAGTGTTTCTCTGTCTCTCTTTCTCACCCCCAGTGTTTCTCTCTCTCTCTCTCTCTCTCTCACCCCTCAGTGTTTCTCTCTCTATCCCTCCAGTGTTTCTCTCGCTTCCCCCCATTGTTTTTCTCACTCTCTCCCCAGTTTCTCTCTCTCTCTCTCTCCCCAGTGTTTCTCCATCTCTCTCTCTCTCTCCCCCTCAGTGTTTCTCTCTCTTTCTCCCCCAGTGTTTCTCTCTCTCTCCCCCCAGTGTTTCTCTCTCTCTCCCGCCAGTGTTTCTCTCTCTCTCTCCCCAGTGTTTCTCTCTCTCTGTCCCCAGTGTTTCTCTCTCTATCCCCCCAGTGTTTCTCTCTCTTCCCCCCATTGTTTTTCTCACTCTCTCTCTCCACAGTTTCTCTCTCTCTCCCCAGTGTTTCTCTATCTCTCTCTCTCTCTCCCCCCAGTGTTTCTCTCTCTCTCTCCCCCAGTGTTTCTCTCTCTCTCCCGCCAGTGTTTCTCTCTCTCTCTCCCCAGTGTTTCTCTCTCTCTGTCCCCAGTGTTTCTCTTTCTCTCTCCCCAGTGTTTCTCTCTCTCTCTCCCGAGTGTTTCTATCTCTCTCTCCCCAGTGTCTCTCTCTCTCTCTCACTCGCCCCAGTGTTTCTCTATCTCTCTCTCTCTCTCCCCCCATTGTTTTTCTCTGTCTCTCTCCCCCATCCCCCGTGTTTCCCTCTCTCCCGCCAGTGTTTCTCTCTCTCTCTCCCGCCAGGTTTTCTCTTTCTCTCTCTCCCCCCAGTGTTTCTCTTTCTCTCCCCCATTGTTTCTCTCTCTGTGTCTCCCCCCCCACCACGATGTTTCTCTCTCTCTCTCTCTCTCTCTCTCTCCCCCCAGTGTTTATCTCTCTCTCCCTCCAGCGTTTATCTCTCTCCACCCCAGTGTTTCCCTGTCTCTCTTTCTCACCCCCAGTGTTTCTCTCTCTCTCTCTCTCACCCCTCAGTGTTTCTCTCTCTATCGCCCCAGTGTTTCTCTCTCTTCCCCCCATTGTTTTTCTCACTCTCTCTCCCCAGTTTCTCTCTCTCTCTCTCCCCAGTGTTTCTCTATCTCTCTCTCTCTCTCCCCCTCAGTGTTTCTCTCTCTTTCTCCCCCAGTGTTTCTCTCTCTCTCCCCCCAGTGTTTCTCTCTCTCTCCCGCCAGTGTTTCTCTCTCTCTCTCTCCAGTGTTTCTCTCTCTCTGTCCCCAGTGTTTCTCTCTCTATCCCCCCAGTGTTTCTCTCTCTTCCCCCCATTGTCTTTCTCACTCTCTCTCTCCACAGTTTCTCTCTCTCTCTCTCTCCCCAGTGTTTCTCTATCTCTCTCTCTCTCTCCCCCAGTGTTTCTCTCTCTCTCTCCCCCAGTGTTTCTCTCTCTCTCCCGCCAGTGCTTCTCTCTCTCTCTCCCCAGTGTTTCTCTCTCTCTGTCCCCAGTGTTTCTCTTTCTCTCTCCCCAGTGTTTCTCTCTCTCTCTCCCCAGTGTTTCTATCTCTCTCTCCCCAGTGTCTCTCTCTCTCTCTCACTCGCCCCAGTGTTTCTCTCTCTCTCTCCCCCCAGTGTTTCTCTCTCTCTCTCCCCCCAGTTTTTCTCTCTCTCTTCCTCCAGTGTTTCTCTCACCTTCTCACCACATTGATTGTCTGGCCCTCTCCCCCCAGTGTTTCTCTCTCTCTCCCGCCAGTGTTTCTCTCTCTCTCTCCCCCCAGTGCTTCTCTCTCTCTCCCCCCGAGAGTTTCTCTCTCTCTCTCTCTCTGCCCCCAGTGTTTATCTCTCTCTCCCCCCCGTATTTATCTCTCTCTCTCCCTCCAGTGTTTCTCTCTCTCTCTCTCCCCCCAGTGTTTCTCTCTCTCCCCCCCCCCCAGTGTTTCTCTCTCTCCCCCCAGTGTTTCTCTCTCTTTCCCACAGTTTTCTCTCTCTTTCCCCCAGTGTTTCTCTCGCTCCCCCCAGTGTTTCTCTCACTCCCCCCCAGTGTTTCTCTCTCTCTCCCCCAGTGTTTCTCTCTCTCTCCCCCCAGTGTTTCTCTCTCTCCCCCCAGTGTTTCATTCTCTCTCCCCCAAGTGTTTCTCTCTCTCGCTCCCCCCAGTGTTTCTCTCTCGCTCCCCCCAGTGTTTCTCTCTCTCTCCCCACAGTGTTTCTCTCTCTCTCCCCCCAGTGTTTCTCTCTCTCTGTCCCCCCACTGCTTCTCACTCTCTCTCCCCCAGTGTTTCTCTCTCTCTGCCCAGTGTTTCTCTCTCTCTCTCCCCCCAGTGTTTTTCTCTGTCTCTCTCCCCCACCCCCCGTGTTTCTCTCTCTCCCGCCAGTGTTTCTCTCTCTCTCTCCCGCCAGGTTTTCTCTTTCTCTCTCTCCCCCCAGTGTTTCTCTTTCTCTCCCCCATTGTTTCTCTCTCTGTGTCTCCCCCCCCCCACCACGGTGTTTCTCTCTCTCTCTCTCTCTCCCCAGTGTTTATCTCTCTCTCCCTCCAGCGTTTATCTCTCTCCACCCCAGTGTTTCTCTGTCTCTCTTTCTCTCACCCCTCAGTGTTTCTCTCTCTATCCCCCCAGTGTTTCTCTCTCTTCCCCCCATTGTTTTTCTCACTCTCTCTCTCCCCAGTTTCTCTCTCTCTCTCTCTCCCCAGTGTTTCTCTATCTCTCTCTCTCTCTCCCCCCAAGTGTTTCTCTCTCTCTCTCCCCCAGTGTTTCTCTCTCTCCCCCAGTGTTTCTCTCTCTCTCTCCCGCCAGTGTTTCTCTCTCTCTCTCCCCAGTGTTTCTCTCTCTCTGTCCCCAGTGTTTCTCTCTCTATCCCCCCAGTGTTTCTCTCTCTTCCCCCCATTGTTTTTCTCACTCTCTCTCCCCAGTTTCTCTCTCTCTCTCTCTCCCCAGTGTTTCTCTATCTCTCTCTCTCTCTCCCCCTCAGTGTTTCTCTCTCTTTCTCCCCCAGTGTTTCTCTCTCACTCCCCCCAGTGTTTCTCCCTCTCTCCCGCCAGTGTTTCTCTCTCTCTCTCCCCAGTGTTTCTCTCTCTCTGTCCCCAGTGTTTCTCTCTCTATCCCCCCAGTGTTTCTCTCTGTCTCTCTCCCCCACCCCCCGTGTTTCTCTCTCTCCCGCCAGTGTTTCTCTCTCTCTCTCCCGCCAGGTTTTCTCTTTCTCTCTCTCCCCCCAGTGTTTCTCTTTCTCTCCCCCATTGTTTCTCTCTCTGTGTCTCCCCCCCCACCACGGTGTTTCTCTCTCTCTCTCTCTCTCCCCAGTGTTTATCTCTCTCTCCCTCCAGCGTTTATCTCTCTCCACCCCAGTGTTTCTCTGTCTCTCTTTCTCTCATCCCTCAGTGTTTCTCTCTCTATCCCCCCAGTGTTTCTCTCTCTTCCCCCCATTGTTTTTCTCACTCTCTCTCTCCCCAGTTTCTCTCTCTCTCTCTCTCCCCAGTGTTTCTCTATCTCTCTCTCTCTCTCCCCTCCAGTGTTTCTCTCTCTCTCTCCCCCAGTGTTTCTCTCTCTCTCTCCCCAGTGTTTCTCTCTCTCTGTCCCCAGTGTTTCTCTCTCTATCCCCCCAGTGTTTCTCTCTCTTCCCCCCATTGTTTTTCTCACTCTCTCTCCCCAGTTTCTCTCTCTCTCTCTCTCCCCAGTGTTTCTCTATCTCTCTCTCTCTCTCCCCCTCAGTGTTTCTCTCTCTTTCTCCCCCAGTGTTTCTCTCTCACTCCCCCCAGTGTTTCTCCCTCTCTCCCGCCAGTGTTTCTCTCTCTCTCTCCCCAGTGTTTCTCTCTCTCTGTCCCCAGTGTTTCTCTCTCTATCCCCCCAGTGTTTCTCTCTGTCTCTCTCCCCCACCCCCCGTGTTTCTCTCTCTCCCGCCAGTGTTTCTCTCTCTCTCTCCCGCCAGGTTTTCTCTTTCTCTCTCTCCCCCCAGTGTTTCTCTTTCTCTCCCCCATTGTTTCTCTCTCTGTGTCTCCCCCCCCCACCACGGTGTTTCTCTCTCTCTCTCTCTCTCCCCAGTGTTTATCTCTCTCTCCCTCCAGCGTTTATCTCTCTCCACCCCAGTGTTTCTCTGTCTCTCTTTCTCTCACCCCTCAGTGTTTCTCTCTCTATCCCCCCAGTGTTTCTCTCTCTTCCCCCCATTGTTTTTCTCACTCTCTCTCTCCCCAGTTTCTCTCTCTCTCTCTCTCCCCAGTGTTTCTCTATCTCTCTCTCTCTCTCCTCCCCAGTGTTTCTCTCTCTCTCTCCCCCAGTGTTTCTCTCTCTCCCCCAGTGTTTCTCTCTCTCTCCCGCCAGTGTTTCTCTCTCTCTCTCCCCAGTGTTTCTCTCTCTCTGTCCCCAGTGTTTCTCTCTCTATCCCCCCAGTGTTTCTCTCTCTTCCCCCCATTGTTTTTCTCACTCTCTCTCCCCAGTTTCTCTCTCTCTCTCTCTCCCCAGTGTTTCTCTATCTCTCTCTCTCTCTCCCCCTCAGTGTTTCTCTCTCTTTCTCCCCCAGTGTTTCTCTCTCTCTCCCCCCAGTGTTTCTCCCTCTCTCCCGCCAGTGTTTCTCTCTCTCTCTCCCCAGTGTTTCTCTCTCTCTGTCCCCAGTGTTTCTCTCCCTATCCCCCCAGTGTTTCTCTCTCTTCCCCCCATTGTTTTTCTCACTCTCTCTCCCACAGTTTCTCTCTCTCTCTCTCTCCCCAGTGTTTCTCTCTCTCTCTCTCCCCCCAGTGTTTCTCTCTCTCTCTCCCCCAGTGTTTCTCTCTCTCTCCCGCCAGTGTTTCTCTCTCTCTCTCCCCAGTGTTTCTCTCTCTCTGTCCCCAGTGTTTCTCTTTCTCTCTCCCCAGTGTTTCTCTCTCTCTCTCCCGAATGTTTCTATCTCTCTCTCCCCAGTGTCTCTCTCTCTCTCTCACTCGCCCCAGTGTTTCTCTCTCTCTCTCCCCCCAGTGTTTTTCTCTGTCTCTCTCCTCCATCCCCCGTGTTTCTCTCTATCCCGCCAGTGTTTCTCTCTCTCTCTCCCGCCAGGTTTTCTCTTTCTCTCTCTCACCCCAGTGTTTATCTCTCTCTCCCTCCAGCGTTTATCTCTCTCCACCCCAGTGTTCCTCTGTCTCTCTTTCTCTCCCCCAGTGTTTCTCTCTCTCTCCCTCTCTCTCCCCCCAGTGTTTCTCTCTCTTCCCCCCATTGTTTTTCTCAATCTCTCTCTCCCCAGTTTCTCTCTCTCTCTCCCCCACCAGTGTTTCTCGCTCTCTCTCCCCTCAGTGCTTCTCTCTCTCTCTCCCCCGAGTGTTTCTCTGTCTGTCTCTCTCTCTCTGCCCCCAGTGTTTGTCTCTCTCTCTCTCTCTCTCCCCGCAGTGTTCATCTCTCTCTCCCCCCAGTGTTCATCTCTCTCTCTCCCTCCAGTGTTTGTCTCTCTCTCTCCCCCAGTGTTTATCTCTCTATCTCCCCCCCCCAGTGTTTCTCTCTCTCTCTCCCCCCAGTGTTTCTCTCTCTCCCCCCCCCAGTGTTTCTCTCTCTCCCCCCAGTGTTTCTCTCTCTTTCCCACAGTTTTATCTCTCTTTCCCCCAGTGTTTCTCTCGCTCCCCCAATGTTTCTCTCACTCTCCCCCATTGTTTCTCTCTCTCTCCCCCAGTGTTTCTCTCTCTCTCCCCCCAGTGTTTCTCTCTCTCCCCGCAGTGTTTCACTCTCTCTCCCCCCAGTGTTTCTCTCTCTCGCTCCCCCCAGTGTTTCTCTCTCTCTCCCCACAGTGTTTCTCTCTCTCTCCCCCCAGTGTTTCTCTCTCTCTGTCCCCCCACTGCTTCTCACTCTCTCTCCCACAGTGTTTCTCTCTCTCTGCCCAGTGTTTCTCTCTCTCTCTCCCCCCAGTGTTTTTCTCTGTCTCTCTCCCCCATCCCCCGTGTTTCTCTCTCTCCCGCCAGTGTTTCTCTCTGTCTCTCCCGCCAGGTTTTCTCTTTCTCTCTCTCCCCCCAGTGTTTCTCTTTCTCTCCCCCATTGTTTCTCTCTCTGTGTCTCCCCCCCCCCACCACGGTGTTTCTCTCTCTCTCTCTCTCTCTCTCCCCCCAGTGTTTATCTCTCTCTCCCTCCAGCGTTTATCTCTCTCCACCCCAGTGTTTCTCTGTCTCTCTTTCTCACCCCCAGTGTTTCTCTCTCTCTCTCTCACCTCTCAGTGTTTCTCTCTCTATCCCTCCAGTGTTTCTCTCTCTTCCCCCCATTGTTTTTCTCACTCTCTCCCCAGTTTCTCTCTCTCTCTCTCTCCCCAGTGTTTCTCTATCTCTCTCTCTCTCTCCCCCTCAGTGTTTCTCTCTCTTTCTCCCGCCAGTGTTTCTCTCTCTCTCTCCCCAGTGTTTCTCTCTCTCTGTCCCCAGTGTTTCTCTCTCTATCCCCCCAGTGTTTCTCTCTCTTCCCCCCATTGTTTTTCTCACTCTCTCTCTCCACAGTTTCTCTCTCTCTCTCCCCAGTGTTTCTCTATCTCTCTCTCTCTCTCTCCCCCCAGTGTTTCTCTCTCTCTCTCCCCCAGTGTTTCTCTCTCTCTCCCGCCAGTGTTTCTCTCTCTCTCTCCCCAGTGTTTCTCTCTCTCTGTCCCCAGTGTTTCTCTTTCTCTCTCCCCAGTGTTTCTCTCTCTCTCTCCCGAGTGTTTCTATCTCTCTCTCCCCAGTGTCTCTCTCTCTCTCACTCGCCCAGTGTTTCTCTATCTCTCTCTCTCTCTCCCCCCATTGTTTTTCTCTGTCTCTCTCCCCCATCCCCCGTGTTTCCCTCTCTCCCGCCAGTGTTTCTCTCTCTCTCTCCCGCCAGGTTTTCTCTTTCTCTCTCTCCCCCCAGTGTTTCTCTTTCTCTCCCCCATTGTTTCTCTCTCTGTGTCTCCCCCCCCCCACCACGATGTTTCTCTCTCTCTCTCTCTCTCTCTCCCCCCAGTGTTTATCTCTCTCTCCCTCCAGCGTTTATCTCTCTCCACCCCAGTGTTTCCCTGTCTCTCTTTCTCACCCCCAGTGTTTCTCTCTCTCTCTCTCTCTCACCCCTCAGTGTTTCTCTCTCTATCCCCCCAGTGTTTCTCTCTCTTCCCCCCATTGTTTTTCTCACTCTCTCTCTCCCCAGTTTCTCTCTCTCTCTCTCTCCCCAGTGTTTCTCTATCTCTCTCTCTCTCTCCCCCTCAGTGTTTCTCTCTCTTTCTCCCCCAGTGTTTCTCTCTCTCTCCCCCCAGTGTTTCTCTCTCTCTCCCGCCAGTGTTTTTCTCTCTCTCTCTCCAGTGTTTCTCTCTCTCTGTCCCCAGTGTTTCTCTCTCTATCCCCCCAGTGTTTCTCTCTCTTCCCCCCATTGTCTTTCTCACTCTCTCTCTCCACAGTTTCTCTCTCTCTCTCTCTCACCAGTGTTTCTCTATCTCTCTCTCTCTCTCCCCCAGTGTTTCTCTCTCTCTCTCCCCCAGTGTTTCTCTCTCTCTCCCGCCAGTGCTTCTCTCTCTCTCTCCCCAGTGTTTCTCTCTCTCTGTCCCCAGTGTTTCTCTTTCTCTCTCCCCAGTGTTTCTCTCTCTCTCTCCCCAGTGTTTCTATCTCTCTCTCCCCAGTGTCTCTCTCTCTCTCTCACTCGCCCCAGTGTTTCTCTCTCTCTCTCCCCCCAGTGTTTCTCTCTCTCTCTCCCCCCAGTTTTTCTCTCTCTCTTCCTCCAGTGTTTCTCTCACCTTCTCACCACATTGATTGTCTGGCCCTCTCCCCTCAGTGTTTCTCTCTCTCTCCCGCCAGTGTTTCTCTCTCTCTCTCCCCCCAGTGCTTCTCTCTCTCTCCCCCCGAGTGTTTCTCTCTCTCTCTCTCTCTGCCCCCAGTGTTTATCTCTCTCTCCCCCCGTATTTATCTCTCTCTCTCCCTCCAGTGTTTCTCTCTCTCTCTCTCCCCCCAGTGTTTCTCTCTCTCCCTCCCTCCAGTGTATCTCTCTCTCCCCCCCCCAGTGTTTCTCTATCTCCCCCCAGTGTTTCTCTCTCTTTCCCACAGTTTTCTCTCTCTTTCCCCCCAGTGTTTCTCTCGCTCCCCCCAATGTTTCTCTCACTCTCCCCCAGTGTTTCTCTCTCTCTCCCCCAGTGTTTCTCTCTCTCTCCCCCCAGTGTTTCTCTCTCTCCCCCCAGTGTTTCATTCTCTCTCCCCCAAGTGTTTCTCTCTCTCGCTCCCCCCAGTGTTTCTCTCTCTCTCCCCACATTGTTTCTCTCTCTCTCCCCCCAGTGTTTCTCTCTCTCTGTCCCCCCACTGCTTCTCACTCTCTCTCCCCCAGTGTTTCTCTCTCTCTGCCCAGTGTTTCTCTCTCTCTCTCCCCCCAGTGTTTTTCTCTGTCTCTCTCCCCCACCCCCCGTGTTTCTCTCTCTCCCGCCAGTGTTTCTCTCTCTCTCTCCCGCCAGGTTTTCTCTTTCTCTCTCTCCCCCCAGTGTTTCTCTTTCTCTCCCCCATTGTTTCTCTCTCTGTGTCTCCCCCCCCCCACCACGGTGTTTCTCTCTCTCTCTCTCTCTCCCCAGTGTTTATCTCTCTCTCCCTCCAGCGTTTATCTCTCTCCACCCCAGTGTTTCTCTGTCTCTCTTTCTCTCATCCCTCAGTGTTTCTCTCTCTATCCCCCCAGTGTTTCTCTCTCTTCCCCCCATTGTTTTTCTCACTCTCTCTCTCCCCAGTTTCTCTCTCTCTCTCTCTCCCCAGTGTTTCTCTATCTCTCTCTCTCTCTCCCCCCCAGTGTTTCTCTCTCTCTCTCCCCCAGTGTTTCTCTCTCTCCCCCAGTGTTTCTCTCTCTCTCCCGCCAGTGTTTCTCTCTCTCTCTCCCCAGTGTTTCTCTCTCTCTGTCCCCAGTGTTTCTCTCTCTATCCCCCCAGTGTTTCTCTCTCTTCCCCCCATTGTTTTTCTCACTCTCTCTCCCCAGTTTTTCTCTCTCCCTCTCCCCAGTGTTTCTCTATCTCTCTCTCTCTCTCCCCCTCAGTGTTTCTCTCTCTTTCTCCCCCAGTGTTTCTCTCTCTCTCCCCCCAGTGTTTCTCCCTCTCTCCCGCCAGTGTTTCTCTCTCTCTCTCCCCAGTGTTTCTCTCTCTCTGTCCCCAGTGTTTCTCTCTCTATCCCCCCAGTGTTTCTCTCTCTTCCCCCCATTGTTTTTCTCACTCTCTCTCCCACAGTTTCTCTCTCTCTCTCTCTCCCCAGTGTTTCTCTCTCTCTCTCCCCCCAGTGTTTCTCTCTCTCTCTCCCCCAGTGTTTCTCTCTCTCTCCCGCCAGTGTTTCTCTCTCTCTCCCCAGTGTTTCTCTCTCTCTGTCCCCAGTGTTTCTCTTTCTCTCTCCCCAGTGTTTCTCTCTCTCTCTCCCGAATGTTTCTATCTCTCTCTCCCCAGTGTCTCTCTCTCTCTCTCACTCGGCCCAGTGTTTCTCTCTCTCTCTCCCCCCAGTGTTTTTCTCTGTCTCTCTCCTCCATCCCCCGTGTTTCTCTCTATCCCGCCAGTGTTTCTCTCTCTCTCTCCCGCCAGGTTTTCTCTTTCTCTCTCTCACCCCAGTGTTTATCTCTCTCTCCCTCCAGCGTTTATCTCTCTCCACCCCAGTGTTTCTCTGTCTCTCTTTCTCTCCCCCAGTGTTTCTCTCTCTCTCCCTCTCTCTCCCCCCAGTGTTTCTCTCTCTTCCCCCCATTGTTTTTCTCAATCTCTCTCTCCCCAGTTTCTCTCTCTCTCTCTCCCCAGTGTTTCTCTATCTCTCTCTCTCCTCCCCAGTGTTTCTCTCTCTCTTTCCCCCAGTTTTTCTCTCTCTCCCCCCAGTGATTCTCTGGCTCCCCCAATGTTTCTCTCGCTCCCCCCAGTGTTTCTCTCTCTCTCCCCCAGTGTTTCTCGCTCTCTCACCCCAGTGTTTCTCTCTCTCCCCCCAGTGTTTCTCTCTCCCTTCCCCCAGTGTTTCTCTCTCTCTCCCCCCAGTGTTTTTTTCTCTCTCTCTCCCCCCAGTGTTTCTCTCTCTCTCCCCCCAGTGTTTCTCTCTCTCTGTCCGCCCAGTGTTTCTCTCTCTCTCCCCCCCCCAAGTGTTTCTCTCTCTCTCTCTCTCTCTCTCCCCCCAGTGTTTCTCTCTCTCTCCCCCCAGTGTTTCTCTCTCTCTGCCCGCCCAGTGTTTCTCTCTCTCTCCCCCCCGCAAGTGTTTCTCTCTCTCTCTCTCTCTCCACCCCAGTGTTTCTCTGTCTCTCTTTCTCACCCCCAGTGTTTCTCTCTCTCTCTCTCACCCTCAGTGTTTCTCTCTCTATCCCCCCAGTGTTTCTCTCTCTTCCCCCCATTGTTTTTCTCACTCTCTCTCTCCCCAGTTTCTCTCTCTCTCTCTCTCCCCAGTGTTTCTCTATCTCTCTCCCTCTCCCCCCCCAGTGTTTCTCTCTCTCTCTCCCCCAGTGTTTCTCTCTCTCCCCCCAGTGTTTCTCTCTCTCTCCCGCCAGTGTTTCTCTCTCTCTCCCCAGTGTTTCTCTCTCTCTGTCCCCAGTGTTTCTCTCTCTATCCCCCCAGTGTATCTCTCTCTTCCCCCCATTGTTTTTCTCACTCTCTCTCCCCAGTTTCTCTCTCTCTCTCTCTCCCCAGTGTTTCTCTATCTCTCTCTCTCTCTCCCCCTCAGTGTTTCTCTCTCTTTCTCCCCCAGTGTTTCTCTCTCTCTCCCCCCAGTGTTTCTCTCTCTCTCCCGCCAGTGTTTCTCTCTCTCTCTCCCCAGTGTTTCTCTCTGTCTGTCCCCAGTGTATCTCTCTCTATCCCCCCAGTGTTTCTCTCTCTCTCTCCCGAGTGTTTCTATCTCTCTCTCCCCAGTGTCTCTATCTCTCTCTCACTCGCCCCAGTGTTTCTCTCTCTCTCTCCCCCCAGTGTTGTTCTCTGTCTCTCTCCCCCATCCCCCGTGTTTCTCTCTCTCCCGCCAGTGTTTCTCTCTCTGTCTCCCGCCAGGTTTTCTCTTTCTCTCTCTCACCCCAGTGTTTATCTCTCTCTCCCTCCAGCGTTTATCTCTCTCCACCCCAGTGTTTCTCTGTCTCTCTTTCTCTCCCCCCAGTGTTACTCTCTCTCTCCCTCTCTCTCCCCCCAGTGTTTCTCTCTCTTCCCCCCATTGTTTTTCTCACTCTCTCTCTCCCCAGTTTCTCTCTCTCTCTCTCTCCCCAGTGTTTCTCTATCTCTCTCTCTCTCTCCCCCTCAGTGTTTCTCTCTCATTCTCCCCCAGTGTTTCTCTATCTCTCTCTCTCCCCCAGTGTTTCTCTCTCTCTCCCTACAGTGTTTCACTCTCTTTCCCCCAGTTTTTCTCTCTCTCCCCCCAGTGATTCTCTCGCTCCCCCCCAATGTTTCTCTCGCTCCCCCCAGTGTTTCTCTCTCTCTCCCCCAGTGTTTCTCGCTCTCTCACCCCAGTGTTTCTCTCTCTCCCCCCAGTGTTTCTCTCTCCCTTCCCCCAGTGTTTCTCTCTCTCTCTCCCCCCAGTGTTTCTCTCCCTGCCCCCCCAGTGTTTCTCTCTCTCTCCCCCCAGTGTTTTTCTCTCTCTCTCTCCCCCCAGTGTTTCTCTCTCTCTCCCCCCAGTGTTTCTCTCTCTCTGTCCGCCCAGTGTTTCTCTCTCTCTCCCCCCCCCAGTGTTTCTCTCTCTCTCTCCCCTCAGTGCTTCTCTCTTTCTCTCCCCCGAGTGTTTCTCTCTCTCTCTCTCTCTCTCTGCCCCCAGTGTTTATCTCTCTCTCTCCCCCCAGTGTTTGTCTCTGTCTCTCTCTCTCTCCCCGCAGTGTTCATCTCTCTCTCCCCCCAGTGTTCATCTCTCTCTCTCCCTCCAGTTTTTGTCTCTCTCTCTCCCCCAGTGTTTATCTCTCTATCTCCCCCCCCCAGTGTTTCTCTCTCTCTCTACCCCCAGTGTTTCTCACTCTCCCTCCCTCCAGTGTTTCTCTCTCTCCCCACCCAGTGTTTCTCTCTCTCCCCCCAGTGTTTCTCTCTCTTTCCCACAGTTTTCTCTCTCTTTCCCCCCAGTGTTTCTCTTTCTCTCCCCCATTGTTTCTCTCTCTGTGTCTCCCCCCCCCCAGTGTTTCTCTCTCTCTCCCCCCAGTGTTTATCTCTCTCTCCCCCCAGTGTTTCTCTCTCTTTCCCACAGTTTTCTCTCTCTTTCCCCCCAGTGTTTCTCTCGCTCCCCCCAATGTTTCTCTCACTCTCCCCCAGTGTTTCTCTCTCTCTCCCCCAGTGTTTCTCTCTCTCTCCCCCCAGTGTTTCTCTCTCTCCCCCCAGTGTTTCATTCTCTCTCCCCCAAGTGTTTCTCTCTCTCGCTCCCCCCAGTGTTTCTCTCTCTCTCCCCACAGTGTTTCTCTCTCTCTCCCCCCAGTGTTTCTCTCTCTCTGTCCCCCCACTGCTTCTCACTCTCTCTCCCCCAGTGTTTCTCTCTCTCTGCCCAGTGTTTCTCTCTCTCTCTCCCCCCAGTGTTTTTCTCTGTCTCTCTCCCCCACCCCCCGTGTTTCTCTCTCTCCCGCCAGTGTTTCTCTCTCTCTCTCCCGCCAGGTTTTCTCTTTCTCTCTCTCCCCCCAGTGTTTCTCTTTCTCTCCCCCATTGTTTCTCTCTCTGTGTCTCCCCTCCCACCACGGTGTTTCTCTCTCTCTCTCTCTCTCTCTCTCCCCAGTGTTTATCTCTCTCTCCCTCCAGCGTTTATCTCTCTCCACCCCAGTGTTTCTCTGTCTCTCTTTCTCTCACCCCTCAGTGTTTCTCTCTCTATCCCCCCAGTGTTTCTCTCTCTTCCCCCCATTGTTTTTCTCACTCTCTCTCTCCCCAGTTTCTCTCTCTCTCTCTCTCCCCAGTGTTTCTCTATCTCTCTCTCTCTCTCCCCCCCAGTGTTTCTCTCTCTCTCTCCCCCAGTGTTTCTCTCTCTCCCCCAGTGTTTCTCTCTCTCTCCCGCCAGTGTTTCTCTCTCTCTCTCCCCAGTGTTTCTCTCTCTCTGTCCCCAGTGTTTCTCTCTCTATCCCCCCAGTGTTTCTCTCTCTTCCCCCCATTGTTTTTCTCACTCTCTCTCCCCAGTTTCTCTCTCTCTCTCTCTCCCCAGTGTTTCTCTATCTCTCTCTCTCCCCCTCAGTGTTTCTCTCTCTTTCTCCCCCAGTGTTTCTCTCTCTCTCCCCCCAGTGTTTCTCCCTCTCTCCCGCCAGTGTTTCTCTCTCTCTCTCCCCAGTGTTTTTCTCTCTCTCTGTCCCCAGTGTTTCTCTCTCTATCCCCCCAGTGTTTCTCTCTGTCTCTCTCCCCCACCCCCCGTGTTTCTCTCTCTCCCGCCAGTGTTTCTCTCTCTCTCTCCCGCCAGGTTTTCTCTTTCTCTCTCTCCCCCCAGTGTTTCTCTTTCTCTCCCCCATTGTTTCTCTCTCTGTGTCTCCCTCCCCCCCCCACCACGGTGTTTCTCTCTCTCTCTCTCTCTCTCTCTCCCCAGTGTTTATCTCTCTCTCCCTCCAGCGTTTATCTCTCTCCACCCCAGTGTTTCTCTGTCTCTCTTTCTCTCACCCCTCAGTGTTTCTCTCTCTATCCCCCCAGTGTTTCTCTCTCTTCCCCCCATTGTTTTTCTCACTCTCTCTCTCCCCAGTTTCTCTCTCTCTCTCTCTCCCCAGTGTTTCTCTATCTCTCTCTCTCTCTCCTCCCCAGTGTTTCTCTCTCTCTCTCCCCCAGTGTTTCTCTCTCTCCCCCAGTGTTTCTCTCTCTCTCCCGCCAGTGTTTCTCTCTCTCTCTCCCCAGTGTTTCTCTCTCTCTGTCCCCAGTGTTTCTCTCTCTTCCCCCCATTGTTTTTCTCACTCTCTCTCCCCAGTTTCTCTCTCTCTCTCTCTCCCCAGTGTTTCTCTATCTCTCTCTCTCTCTCCCCCTCAGTGTTTCTCTCTCTTTCTCCCCCAGTGTTTCTATCTCTCTCCCCCCAGTGTTTCTCCCTCTCTCCCGCCAGTGTTTCTCTCTCTCTCTCCCCAGTGTTTCTCTCTCTCTGTCCCCAGTGTTTCTCTCTCTATCCCCCCAGTGTTTCTCTCTCTTCCCCCCATTGTTTTTCTCACTCTCTCTCCCACAGTTTCTCTCTCTCTCTCTCCCCAGTGTTTCTCTCTCTCTCTCTCTCCCCCCAGTGTTTCTCTCTCTCTCCCCCAGTGTTTCTCTCTCTCTCCCGCCAGTGTTTCTCTCTCTCTCTCCCCAGTGTTTCTCTCTCTCTGTCCCCAGTGTTTCTCTTTCTCTCTCCCCAGTGTTTCTCTCTCTCTCTCCCGAATGTTTCTATCTCTCTCTCCCCAGTGTCTCTCTCTCTCTCTCACTCGCCCCAGTGTTTCTCTCTCTCTCTCCCCCCAGTGTTTTTCTCTGTCTCTCTCCTCCATCCCCCGTGTTTCTCTCTATCCCGCCAGTGTTTCTCTCTCTCTCTCCCGCCAGGTTTTCTCTTTCTCTCTCTCACCCCAGTGTTTATCTCTCTCTCCCTCCTGCGTTTATCTCTCTCCACCCCAGTGTTTCTCTGTCTCTCTTTCTCTCCCCCAGTGTTTCTCTCTCTCTCCCTCTCTCTCCCCCCAGTGTTTCTCTCTCTTCCCCCCATTGTTTTTCTCAATCTCTCTCTCCCCAGTTTCTCTCTCTCTCTCTCCCCAGTGTTTCTCTATCTCTCTCTCTCTCTCCTCCCCAGTGTTTCTCTCTCTCTCTCCCCCAGTGTTTCTCTCTCTCCCCCAGTGTTTCTCTCTCTCTCCCGCCAGTGTTTCTCTCTCTCTCTCCCCAGTGTTTCTCTCTCTCTGTCCCCAGTGTTTCTCTCTCTTCCCCCCATTGTTTTTCTCACTCTCTCTCCCCAGTTTCTCTCTCTCTCTCTCTCCCCAGTGTTTCTCTATCTCTCTCTCTCTCTCCCCCTCAGTGTTTCTCTCTCTTTCTCCCCCAGTGTTTCTATCTCTCTCCCCCCAGTGTTTCTCCCTCTCTCCCGCCAGTGTTTCTCTCTCTCTCTCCCCAGTGTTTCTCTCTCTCTGTCCCCAGTGTTTCTCTCTCTATCCCCCCAGTGTTTCTCTCTCTTCCCCCCATTGTTTTTCTCACTCTCTCTCCCACAGTTTCTCTCTCTCTCTCTCCCCAGTGTTTCTCTCTCTCTCTCTCTCCCCCCAGTGTTTCTCTCTCTCTCCCCCAGTGTTTCTCTCTCTCTCCCGCCAGTGTTTCTCTCTCTCTCTCCCCAGTGTTTCTCTCTCTCTGTCCCCAGTGTTTCTCTTTCTCTCTCCCCAGTGTTTCTCTCTCTCTCTCCCGAATGTTTCTATCTCTCTCTCCCCAGTGTCTCTCTCTCTCTCTCACTCGCCCCAGTGTTTCTCTCTCTCTCTCCCCCCAGTGTTTTTCTCTGTCTCTCTCCTCCATCCCCCGTGTTTCTCTCTATCCCGCCAGTGTTTCTCTCTCTCTCTCCCGCCAGGTTTTCTCTTTCTCTCTCTCACCCCAGTGTTTATCTCTCTCTCCCTCCTGCGTTTATCTCTCTCCACCCCAGTGTTTCTCTGTCTCTCTTTCTCTCCCCCAGTGTTTCTCTCTCTCTCCCTCTCTCTCCCCCCAGTGTTTCTCTCTCTTCCCCCCATTGTTTTTCTCAATCTCTCTCTCCCCAGTTTCTCTCTCTCTCTCTCCCCAGTGTTTCTCTATCTCTCTCTCTCCTCCCCAGTGTTTCTCTCTCTCTCTCCCCCAGTGTTTCTCTCTCTCTCCCCACAGTCTTTCACTCTCTTTCCCCCAGTTTTTCTCTCTCTCCCCCCAGTGATTCTCTCGCTCCCCCAATGTTTCTCTCGCTCCCCCCAGTGTTTCTCTCTCTCTCCCCCAGTGTTTCTCGCTCTCTCACCCCAGTGTTTCTCTCTCTCCCCCCAGTGTTTCTCTCTCCCTTCCCCCAGTGTTTCTCTCTCTCTCCCCCCAGTGTTTTTCTCTCTCTCTCTCCCCCCAGTGTTTCTCTCTCTCTCCCCCCAGTGTTTCTCTCTCTCTGTCCGCCCAGTGTTTCTCTCTCTCTCCCCCCCCCCAAGTGTTTCTCTCTCTCTCTCTCTCTCCCCCCAGTGTTTATCTCTCTCTCCCTCCAGCGTTTATCTCTCTCCACCCCAGTGTTTCTCTGTCTCTCTTTCTCACCCCCAGTGTTTCTCTCTCTCTCTCTCACCCTCAGTGTTTCTCTCTCTATCCCCCCAGTGTTTCTCTCTCTTCCCCCCATTGTTTTTCTCACTCTCTCTCTCCCCAGTTTCTCTCTCTCTCTCTCTCCCCAGTGTTTCTCTATCTCTCTCTCTCTCCCCCCCAGTGTTTCTCTCTCTCTCTCCCCCAGTGTTTCTCTCTCTCCCCCCAGTGTTTCTCTCTCTCTCCCGCCAGTGTTTCTCTCTCTCTCTCCCCAGTGTTTCTCTCTCTCTGTCCCCAGTGTTTCTCTCTCTATCCCCCCAGTGTATCTCTCTCTTCCCCCCATTGTTTTTCTCACTCTCTCTCCCCAGTTTCTCTCTCTCTCTCTCTCCCCAGTGTTTCTCTATCTCTCTCTCTCTCTCCCCCTCAGTGTTTCTCTCTCTTTCTCCCCCAGTGTTTCTCTCTCTCTCCCCCCAGTGTTTCTCTCTCTCTCCCGCCAGTGTTTCTCTCTCTCTCTCCCCAGTGTTTCTCTCTGTCTATCCCCAGTGTTTCTCTCTCTATCCCCCCTGTGTTTCTCTCTCTCTCTCCCGAGTGTTTCTATCTCTCTCTCCCCAGTGTCTCTATCTCTCTCTCACTCGCCCCAGTGTTTCTCTCTCTCTCTCCCCCCAGTGTTTTTCTCTGTCTCTCTCCCCCATCCCCCGTGTTTCTCTCTCTCCCGCCAGTGTTTCTCTCTCTGTCTCCCGCCAGGTTTTCTCTTTCTCTCTCTCACCCCAGTGTTTATCTCTCTCTCCCTCCAGCGTTTATCTCTCTCCACCCCAGTGTTTCTCTGTCTCTCTTTCTCTCCCCCCAGTGTTACTCTCTCTCTCCCTCTCTCTCCCCCCAGTGTTTCTCTCTCTTCCCCCCATTGTTTTTCTCACTCTCTCTCTCCCCAGTTTCTCTCTCTCTCTCTCTCCAGTGTTTCTCTATCTCTCTCTCTCCTCCCCAGTGTTTGTCTCTCTCTCTCCCCCAGTGTTTCTCTCTCTCTCCCTACAGTGTTTCACTCTCTTTCCCCCAGTTTTTCTCTCTCTCCCCCCAGTGATTCTCTCGCTCCCCCCCAATGTTTCTCTCGCTCCCCTCAGTGTTTCTCTCTCTCTCCCCCAGTGTTTCTCGCTCTCTCACCCCAGTGTTTCTCTCTCTCCCCCCAGTGTTTCTCTCTCCCTTCCCCCAGTGTTTCTCTCTCTCTCTCCACCCAGTGTTTCTCTCCCTGCCCCCCAGTGTTTCTCTCTCTCTCCCCCCAGTGTTTTTCTCTCTCTCTCTCCCCCCAGTGTTTCTCTCTCCCTCCCCCAAGTGTTTCTCTCTCTCTGTCCGCCAAGTGTTTCTCTCTCTCTCCCCCCCCACCAGTGTTTCTCTCTCTCTCTCCCCTCAGTGCTTCTCTCTCTCTCTCCCCCGAGTGTTTCTCTCTCTCTCTCTCTCTCTCTCTGCCCCCAGTGTTTATCTCTCTCTCTCCCCCCAGTGTTTGTCTCTGTCTCTCTCTCTCTCTCCCCGCAGTGTTCATCTCTCTCTCCCCCCAGTGTTCATCTCTCTCTCTCCCTCCAGTTTTTGTCTCTCTCTCTCCCCCAGTGTTTATCTCTCTATCTCCCCCCCAGTGTTTCTCTCTCTCTCTACCCCCAGTGTTTCTCTCACTCCCTCCCTCCAGTGTTTCTCTCTCTCCCCACCCAGTGTTTCTCTCTCTCCCCCCAGTGTTTCTCTCTCTTTCCCACAGTTTTCTCTCTCTTTCCCCCCAGTGTTTCTCTTTCTCTCCCCCATTGTTTCTCTCTCTGTGTCTCCCCCCCCCCACCACGGTGTTTCTCTCTCTCTCTCTCTCTCTCTCCCCCCAGTGTTTATCTCTCTCTCCCTCCAGCGTTTATCTCTCTCCACCCCAGTGTTTCTCTGTCTCTCTTTCTCACCCCCAGTGTTTCTCTCTCTCTCTCTCTCACCCCTCAGTGTTTCTCTCTCTATCCCCCCAGTGTTTTTCTCTCTTCCCCCCATTGTTTTTCTCACTCTCTCTCTCCCCAGTTTTTCTCTCTCTCTCTCTCCCCAGTGTTTCTCTATCTCTCTCTCTCTCTCCCCCCAGTGTTTCTCTCTCTCTCTCCCCAGTGTTTCTCTCTCTCTGTCCCCAGTGTTTCTCTCTCTATCCCCCCAGTGTTTCTCTCTCTTCCACCCATTGTTTTTCTCACTCTCTCTCCCCAGTTTCTCTCTCTCTCTCTCTCCCCAGTGTTTCTCTCTCTCTCTCTCTCTCTCTCTCTCCCCCTCAGTGTTTCTCTCTCTTTCTCCCCCAGTGTTTCTCTCTCTCTCCCCCCAGTGTTTCTCTCTCTCTCCCGCCAGTGTTTCTCTCTATCTCTCCCCAGTGTTTCTCTCTCTCTGTCCCCAGTGTTTCTCTCTCTATCCCCCCAGTGTTTCTCTCTCTTCCCCCCATTGTTTTTCTCACTCTCTCTCCCACAGTTTCTCTCTCTCTCTCTCCCCAGTGTTTCTCTATCTCTCTCTCTCTCTCCCCCCCAGTGTTTCTCTCTCTCTCTCCCCCAGTGTTTCTCTCTCTCTTCCGCCAGTGTTTCTCTCTCTCTCTCCCCAGTGTTTCTCTCTCTCTGTCCCCAGTGTTTCTCTTTCTCTCTCCCCAGTGTTTCTCTCTCTCTCTCCCGAGTGTTTCTACCTCTCTCTCCCCAGTGTCTCTCTCTCTCTCTCACTCGCCCCAGTGTTTCTCTCTCTCTCTCCCCCCAGTGTTTTTCTCTGTCTCTCTCCCCCATCCCCCGTGTTTCTCTCTCTCCCGCCAGTGTTTCTCTCTCTCTCTCCCGCCAGGTTTTCTCTTTCTCTCTCTCCCCCCATTGTTTCTCTTTCTCTCCCTCATAGGTTCTCTCTCTGTGTCTCCCCCCCCCCACCACGGTGTTTCTCTCTCTCTCTCTCTCTCCCCCCAGTGTTTATCTCTCTCTCCCTCCTGCGTTTATCTCTCTCCACCCCAGTGTTTCCCTGTCTCTCTTTCTCACCCCCAGTGTTTCTCTCTCTCTCTCTCTCTCTTACCCCTCAGTGTTTCTCTCTCCATCCCCCCAGTGTTTCTCTCTCTTCCCCCCATTGTTTTTCTCACTCTCTCTCTCCACAGTTTCTCTCTCTCTCTCTCTCCCCAGTGTTTCTCTCTATCTCTCTCTCTCTCTCCCCAGTGTTTCTCTCTCTCTCTCCCCCAGTGTTTCTCTCTCTCTCTCGCCAGTGTTTCTCTCTCTCTCCCCAGTGTTTCTCTCTCTCTCCCCAGTGTTTCTCTCTCTGTCCCTAGTGTTTCTCTTTCTCTCTCCCCAATGTTTCTCTCTCTCTCTCCCCCAGTGTTTCTATCTCTCTCTCCCCAGTGTCTCTCTCTCTCTCTCACTCGCCCCAGTGTTTCTCTCTCTCTCTCCCCCCAGTGTTTCTCTCTCTCTCTCCCCCCAGTTTTTCTCTCTCTCTCCCTCCAGTGTTTCTCTCACCATCTCACCCCATTGATTGTCTGGCCCTCTCCCCCCAGTGTTTCTCTCTCTCTCCCGCCAGTGTTTCTCTCTCTCTCTCCCCCCAGTGCTTCTCTCTCTCCCCCCCCCCGAGTGTTTCTCTCTCTCTCTCTCTCTGCCCCCAGTGTTTATCTCTCTCTCTCCCCCCGTATTTATCTCTCTCCCTCCCTCCAGTGTTTCTCTCTCTCTCTCTTCCCCCACTGTTTATCTCTCTCTCCCTCCAGCGTTTGTCTCTCTCCACCCCAGTGTTTCTCTGTCTCTCTTTCTCTCCCCCCAGTGTTTCTCTCTCTCTCCCTCTCTCTCCCCCCAGTGTTTCTCTCTCTTCCCCCCATTGTTTTTCTCACTCTCTCTCTCCCCAGTTTCTCTCTCTCTCTCTCCCCAGTGTTTCTCTATCTCTCTCTCTCCTCCCCAGTGTTTCTCTCTCTCTCTCCCCCAGTGTTTCTCTCTCTCTCCCCACAGTGTTTCACTCTCTTTCCCCCAGTTTTTCTCTCTCTCCCCCCAGTGATTCTCTCGCTCCCCCCAATGTTTCCCTCGCTCCCCCCAGTGTTTCACTCTCTCTCCCCCAGTGTTTCTCTCTCTCTCTCACCCCAGTGTTTCTCTCTCTCCCCCCAGTGTTTCTCTCTCCCTTCCCCCAGTGTTTCTCTCTCTCTCCCCCCCAGTGTTTCTCTCTCTCTCCCCCCAGTGTTTCTCTCCCTGCCCCCCAGTGTTTCTCTCTCTCTCCCCCCAGTGTTTTTCTCTCTCTCTCTCCCCCCAGTGTTTCTCTCTCTCTCCCCCAGTGTTTCTCTCTCTCTGTCCGCCCAGTGTTTCTCTCTCTCTCACCCCCCAGTGTTTCTCTCTCTCTCTCCCCTCAGTGCTTCTCTCTCTCTCTCCCCCGAGTGTTTCTCTCTCTCTCTCTCTCTCTCTCTGCCCCCAGTGTTTATCTCTCTCTCTCCCCCCAGTGTTTGTCTCTCACTCTCTCTCTCTCCCCGCAGTGTTCATCTCTCTCTCCCCCCAGTGTTCATCTCTCTCTCTCCCTCCAGTGTTTGTCTCTCTCTCTCCCCCAGTGTTTATCTCTCTATCTCCCCCCTCAGTGTTTCTCTCTCTCTCTCCCCCCAGTGTTTCTCTCTCTCCCTCCCCCCAGTGTTTCTCTCTCTCTCCCCCAGTGTTTCTCGCTCTCTCACCCCAGTGTTTCTCTCTCTCCCCCCAGTGTTTCTCTCTCCCTTCCCCCAGTGTTTCTCTCTCTCTCCCCCCCAGTGTTTCTCTCTCTCTCTCCCCCCAGTGTTTCTCTCCCTGCCCCCCAGTGTTTCTCTCTCTCTCCCCCCAGTGTTTATCTCTCTCTCTCCCCCCAGTGTTTCTCTCTCTCTCCCCCCAGTGTTTCTCTCTCTCTGTCCGCCCAGTGTTTCTCTCTCTCCCCCCCCCAGTGTTTCTCTCTCTCTCTCCCCTCAGTGCTTCTCTCTCTCTCTCTCCCCCGAGTGTTTCTCTCTCTCTCTCTCTCTGCCCCCAGTGTTTATCTCTCTCTCTCCCCCCAGTGTTTGTCTCTGTCTCTGTCTCTCTCCCCGCAGTGTTCATCTCTCTCCCCCCCCAGTGTTCATCTCTCTCTCTCCCTCCAGTTTTTGTCTCTCTCTCTCCCCCAGTGTTTATCTCTCTATCTCCCCCCCCAGTGTTTCTCTCTCTCTCTCCCCCCAGTGTTTCTCTCTCTCCCTCCCTCCAGTGTTTCTCTCTCTCCCCCCCCAGTGTTTCTCTCTCTCCCCCCAGTATTTCTCTCTCTTTCCCACAGTTTTCTCTCTCTTTCCCCCCAGTGTTTCTCTCGCTCCCCCCAATGTTTCTCTCACTCTCCCCCAGTGTTTCTCTCTCTCTCCCCCAGTGTTTCTCTCTCTCTCCCCCCAGTGTTTCTCTCTCTCCCCCCAGTGTTTCACTCTCTCTCCCCCCAGTGTTTCTCTCTCTCGCTCCCCCCAGTGTTTCTCTCTCTCTCCTCACAGTGTTTCTCTCTCTCTCCCCCCAGTGTTTCTCTCTCTCTGTCCCCCCACTGCTTCTCACTCTCTCTCCCCCAGTGTTTCTCTCTCTCTGCCCAGTGTTTCTCTCTCTCTCTCCCCCCAGTGTTTTTCTCTGTCTCTCTCCCCCACCCCCGTGTTTCTCTCTCTCCCGCCAGTGTTTCTCTCTCTCTCTCCCGCCAGGTTTTCTCTTTCTCTCTCCCCCCCCAGTGTTTCTCTTTCTCTCCCCCATTGTTTCTCTCTCTGTGTCTCCCCCCCACGACGGTGTTTCTCTCTCTCTCTCTCTCTCTCTCTCTCCCCCAGTGTTTATCTCTCTCTCCCTCCAGCGTTTATCTCTCTCCACCCCAGTGTTTCCCTGTCTCTCTTTCTCACCCCCAGTGTTTCTCTCTCTCTCTCTCTCTCACCCCCCAGTGTTTCTCTCTCTCTCTCCCCCAGTGTTTCTCTCTCTCTCCCGCCAGTGTTTCTCTCTCTCTCTCCCCAGTGTTTCTCTCTCTCTGTCCCCAGTGTTTCTCTTTCTCTCTCCCCAGTGTTTCTCTCTCTCTCTCCCGAGTGTTTCTATCTCTCTCTCCCCAGTGTCTCTCTCTCTCTCTCACTCGCCCCAGTGTTTCTCTATCTCTCTCTCTCTCTCCCCCCATTGTTTTTCTCTGTCTCTCTCCCCCATCCCCCGTGTTTCCCTCTCTCCCGCCAGTGTTTCTCTCTCTCTCTCCCGCCAGGTTTTCTCTTTCTCTCTCTCCCCCCAGTGTTTCTCTTTCTCTCCCCCATTGTTTCTCTCTCTGTGTCTCCCCCCCCACCACGATGTTTCTCTCTCTCTCTCTCTCTCTCTCTCTCCCCCCAGTGTTTATCTCTCTCTCCCTCCAGCGTTTATCTCTCTCCACCCCAGTGTTTCCCTGTCTCTCTTTCTCACCCCCAGTGTTTCTCTCTCTCTCTCTCTCACCCCTCAGTGTTTCTCTCTCTATCGCCCCAGTGTTTCTCTCTCTTCCCCCCATTGTTTTTCTCACTCTCTCTCCCCAGTTTCTCTCTCTCTCTCTCCCCAGTGTTTCTCTATCTCTCTCTCTCTCTCCCCCTCAGTGTTTCTCTCTCTTTCTCCCCCAGTGTTTCTCTCTCTCTCCCCCCAGTGTTTCTCTCTCTCTCCCGCCAGTGTTTCTCTCTCTCTCTCTCCAGTGTTTCTCTCTCTCTGTCCCCAGTGTTTCTCTCTCTATCCCCCCAGTGTTTCTCTCTCTTCCCCCCATTGTCTTTCTCACTCTCTCTCTCCACAGTTTCTCTCTCTCTCTCTCTCCCCAGTGTTTCTCTATCTCTCTCTCTCTCTCCCCCAGTGTTTCTCTCTCTCTCTCCCCCAGTGTTTCTCTCTCTCTCCCGCCAGTGCTTCTCTCTCTCTCTCCCCAGTGTTTCTCTCTCTCTGTCCCCAGTGTTTCTCTTTCTCTCTCCCCAGTGTTTCTCTCTCTCTCTCCCCAGTGTTTCTATCTCTCTCTCCCCAGTGTCTCTCTCTCTCTCTCACTCGCCCCAGTGTTTCTCTCTCTCTCTCCCCCCAGTGTTTCTCTCTCTCTCTCCCCCCAGTTTTTCTCTCTCTCTTCCTCCAGTGTTTCTCTCACCTTCTCACCACATTGATTGTCTGGCCCTCTCCCCCCAGTGTTTCTCTCTCTCTCCCGCCAGTGTTTCTCTCTCTCTCTCCCCCCAGTGCTTCTCTCTCTCTCCCCCCGAGAGTTTCTCTCTCTCTCTCTCTCTGCCCCCAGTGTTTATCTCTCTCTCCCCCCCGTATTTATCTCTCTCTCTCCCTCCAGTGTTTCTCTCTCTCTCTCTCCCCCCAGTGTTTCTCTCTCTCCCCCCCCCCCAGTGTTTCTCTCTCTCCCCCCAGTGTTTCTCTCTCTTTCCCACAGTTTTCTCTCTCTTTCCCCCAGTGTTTCTCTCGCTCCCCCCAGTGTTTCTCTCACTCCCCCCCAGTGTTTCTCTCTCTCTCCCCCAGTGTTTCTCTCTCTCTCCCCCCAGTGTTTCTCTCTCTCCCCCCAGTGTTTCATTCTCTCTCCCCCAAGTGTTTCTCTCTCTCGCTCCCCCCAGTGTTTCTCTCTCGCTCCCCCCAGTGTTTCTCTCTCTCTCCCCACAGTGTTTCTCTCTCTCTCCCCCCAGTGTTTCTCTCTCTCTGTCCCCCCACTGCTTCTCACTCTCTCTCCCCCAGTGTTTCTCTCTCTCTGCCCAGTGTTTCTCTCTCTCTCTCCCCCCAGTGTTTTTCTCTGTCTCTCTCCCCCACCCCCCGTGTTTCTCTCTCTCCCGCCAGTGTTTCTCTCTCTCTCTCCCGCCAGGTTTTCTCTTTCTCTCTCTCCCCCCAGTGTTTCTCTTTCTCTCCCCCATTGTTTCTCTCTCTGTGTCTCCCCCCCCCCACCACGGTGTTTCTCTCTCTCTCTCTCTCTCCCCAGTGTTTATCTCTCTCTCCCTCCAGCGTTTATCTCTCTCCACCCCAGTGTTTCTCTGTCTCTCTTTCTCTCACCCCTCAGTGTTTCTCTCTCTATCCCCCCAGTGTTTCTCTCTCTTCCCCCCATTGTTTTTCTCACTCTCTCTCTCCCCAGTTTCTCTCTCTCTCTCTCTCCCCAGTGTTTCTCTATCTCTCTCTCTCTCTCCCCCCAAGTGTTTCTCTCTCTCTCTCCCCCAGTGTTTCTCTCTCTCCCCCAGTGTTTCTCTCTCTCTCTCCCGCCAGTGTTTCTCTCTCTCTCTCCCCAGTGTTTCTCTCTCTCTGTCCCCAGTGTTTCTCTCTCTATCCCCCCAGTGTTTCTCTCTCTTCCCCCCATTGTTTTTCTCACTCTCTCTCCCCAGTTTCTCTCTCTCTCTCTCTCCCCAGTGTTTCTCTATCTCTCTCTCTCTCTCCCCCTCAGTGTTTCTCTCTCTTTCTCCCCCAGTGTTTCTCTCTCACTCCCCCCAGTGTTTCTCCCTCTCTCCCGCCAGTGTTTCTCTCTCTCTCTCCCCAGTGTTTCTCTCTCTCTGTCCCCAGTGTTTCTCTCTCTATCCCCCCAGTGTTTCTCTCTGTCTCTCTCCCCCACCCCCCGTGTTTCTCTCTCTCCCGCCAGTGTTTCTCTCTCTCTCTCCCGCCAGGTTTTCTCTTTCTCTCTCTCCCCCCAGTGTTTCTCTTTCTCTCCCCCATTGTTTCTCTCTCTGTGTCTCCCCCCCCACCACGGTGTTTCTCTCTCTCTCTCTCTCTCCCCAGTGTTTATCTCTCTCTCCCTCCAGCGTTTATCTCTCTCCACCCCAGTGTTTCTCTGTCTCTCTTTCTCTCATCCCTCAGTGTTTCTCTCTCTATCCCCCCAGTGTTTCTCTCTCTTCCCCCCATTGTTTTTCTCACTCTCTCTCTCCCCAGTTTCTCTCTCTCTCTCTCTCCCCAGTGTTTCTCTATCTCTCTCTCTCTCTCCCCTCCAGTGTTTCTCTCTCTCTCTCCCCCAGTGTTTCTCTCTCTCTCTCCCCAGTGTTTCTCTCTCTCTGTCCCCAGTGTTTCTCTCTCTATCCCCCCAGTGTTTCTCTCTCTTCCCCCCATTGTTTTTCTCACTCTCTCTCCCCAGTTTCTCTCTCTCTCTCTCTCCCCAGTGTTTCTCTATCTCTCTCTCTCTCTCCCCCTCAGTGTTTCTCTCTCTTTCTCCCCCAGTGTTTCTCTCTCACTCCCCCCAGTGTTTCTCCCTCTCTCCCGCCAGTGTTTCTCTCTCTCTCTCCCCAGTGTTTCTCTCTCTCTGTCCCCAGTGTTTCTCTCTCTATCCCCCCAGTGTTTCTCTCTGTCTCTCTCCCCCACCCCCCGTGTTTCTCTCTCTCCCGCCAGTGTTTCTCTCTCTCTCTCCCGCCAGGTTTTCTCTTTCTCTCTCTCCCCCCAGTGTTTCTCTTTCTCTCCCCCATTGTTTCTCTCTCTGTGTCTCCCCCCCCCACCACGGTGTTTCTCTCTCTCTCTCTCTCTCCCCAGTGTTTATCTCTCTCTCCCTCCAGCGTTTATCTCTCTCCACCCCAGTGTTTCTCTGTCTCTCTTTCTCTCACCCCTCAGTGTTTCTCTCTCTATCCCCCCAGTGTTTCTCTCTCTTCCCCCCATTGTTTTTCTCACTCTCTCTCTCCCCAGTTTCTCTCTCTCTCTCTCTCCCCAGTGTTTCTCTATCTCTCTCTCTCTCTCCTCCCCAGTGTTTCTCTCTCTCTCTCCCCCAGTGTTTCTCTCTCTCCCCCAGTGTTTCTCTCTCTCTCCCGCCAGTGTTTCTCTCTCTCTCTCCCCAGTGTTTCTCTCTCTCTGTCCCCAGTGTTTCTCTCTCTATCCCCCCAGTGTTTCTCTCTCTTCCCCCCATTGTTTTTCTCACTCTCTCTCCCCAGTTTCTCTCTCTCTCTCTCTCCCCAGTGTTTCTCTATCTCTCTCTCTCTCTCCCCCTCAGTGTTTCTCTCTCTTTCTCCCCCAGTGTTTCTCTCTCTCTCCCCCCAGTGTTTCTCCCTCTCTCCCGCCAGTGTTTCTCTCTCTCTCTCCCCAGTGTTTCTCTCTCTCTGTCCCCAGTGTTTCTCTCCCTATCCCCCCAGTGTTTCTCTCTCTTCCCCCCATTGTTTTTCTCACTCTCTCTCCCACAGTTTCTCTCTCTCTCTCTCTCCCCAGTGTTTCTCTCTCTCTCTCTCCCCCCAGTGTTTCTCTCTCTCTCTCCCCCAGTGTTTCTCTCTCTCTCCCGCCAGTGTTTCTCTCTCTCTCTCCCCAGTGTTTCTCTCTCTCTGTCCCCAGTGTTTCTCTTTCTCTCTCCCCAGTGTTTCTCTCTCTCTCTCCCGAATGTTTCTATCTCTCTCTCCCCAGTGTCTCTCTCTCTCTCTCACTCGCCCCAGTGTTTCTCTCTCTCTCTCCCCCCAGTGTTTTTCTCTGTCTCTCTCCTCCATCCCCCGTGTTTCTCTCTATCCCGCCAGTGTTTCTCTCTCTCTCTCCCGCCAGGTTTTCTCTTTCTCTCTCTCACCCCAGTGTTTATCTCTCTCTCCCTCCAGCGTTTATCTCTCTCCACCCCAGTGTTCCTCTGTCTCTCTTTCTCTCCCCCAGTGTTTCTCTCTCTCTCCCTCTCTCTCCCCCCAGTGTTTCTCTCTCTTCCCCCCATTGTTTTTCTCAATCTCTCTCTCCCCAGTTTCTCTCTCTCTCTCCCCCACCAGTGTTTCTCGCTCTCTCTCCCCTCAGTGCTTCTCTCTCTCTCTCCCCCGAGTGTTTCTCTGTCTGTCTCTCTCTCTCTGCCCCCAGTGTTTGTCTCTCTCTCTCTCTCTCTCCCCGCAGTGTTCATCTCTCTCTCCCCCCAGTGTTCATCTCTCTCTCTCCCTCCAGTGTTTGTCTCTCTCTCTCCCCCAGTGTTTATCTCTCTATCTCCCCCCCCCAGTGTTTCTCTCTCTCTCTCCCCCCAGTGTTTCTCTCTCTCCCCCCCCCAGTGTTTCTCTCTCTCCCCCCAGTGTTTCTCTCTCTTTCCCACAGTTTTATCTCTCTTTCCCCCAGTGTTTCTCTCGCTCCCCCAATGTTTCTCTCACTCTCCCCCATTGTTTCTCTCTCTCTCCCCCAGTGTTTCTCTCTCTCTCCCCCCAGTGTTTCTCTCTCTCCCCGCAGTGTTTCACTCTCTCTCCCCCCAGTGTTTCTCTCTCTCGCTCCCCCCAGTGTTTCTCTCTCTCTCCCCACAGTGTTTCTCTCTCTCTCCCCCCAGTGTTTCTCTCTCTCTGTCCCCCCACTGCTTCTCACTCTCTCTCCCACAGTGTTTCTCTCTCTCTGCCCAGTGTTTCTCTCTCTCTCTCCCCCCAGTGTTTTTCTCTGTCTCTCTCCCCCATCCCCCGTGTTTCTCTCTCTCCCGCCAGTGTTT
This sequence comes from Heptranchias perlo, assembly GCF_035084215.1. Taxonomy (NCBI): domain Eukaryota; kingdom Metazoa; phylum Chordata; class Chondrichthyes; order Hexanchiformes; family Hexanchidae; genus Heptranchias; species Heptranchias perlo. The sequence goes on along the minus strand of NW_027139689.1, from coordinate 53,308 downwards.
CTCTCTGTCTCTCCCGCCAGGTTTTCTCTTTCTCTCTCTCCCCCCAGTGTTTCTCTTTCTCTCCCCCATTGTTTCTCTCTCTGTGTCTCCCCCCCCCCACCACGGTGTTTCTCTCTCTCTCTCTCTCTCTCTCCCCCCAGTGTTTATCTCTCTCTCCCTCCAGCGTTTATCTCTCTCCACCCCAGTGTTTCTCTGTCTCTCTTTCTCACCCCCAGTGTTTCTCTCTCTCTCTCTCACCTCTCAGTGTTTCTCTCTCTATCCCTCCAGTGTTTCTCTCTCTTCCCCCCATTGTTTTTCTCACTCTCTCCCCAGTTTCTCTCTCTCTCTCTCTCCCCAGTGTTTCTCTATCTCTCTCTCTCTCTCCCCCTCAGTGTTTCTCTCTCTTTCTCCCGCCAGTGTTTCTCTCTCTCTCTCCCCAGTGTTTCTCTCTCTCTGTCCCCAGTGTTTCTCTCTCTATCCCCCCAGTGTTTCTCTCTCTTCCCCCCATTGTTTTTCTCACTCTCTCTCTCCACAGTTTCTCTCTCTCTCTCCCCAGTGTTTCTCTATCTCTCTCTCTCTCTCTCCCCCCAGTGTTTCTCTCTCTCTCTCCCCCAGTGTTTCTCTCTCTCTCCCGCCAGTGTTTCTCTCTCTCTCTCCCCAGTGTTTCTCTCTCTCTGTCCCCAGTGTTTCTCTTTCTCTCTCCCCAGTGTTTCTCTCTCTCTCTCCCGAGTGTTTCTATCTCTCTCTCCCCAGTGTCTCTCTCTCTCTCACTCGCCCAGTGTTTCTCTATCTCTCTCTCTCTCTCCCCCCATTGTTTTTCTCTGTCTCTCTCCCCCATCCCCCGTGTTTCCCTCTCTCCCGCCAGTGTTTCTCTCTCTCTCTCCCGCCAGGTTTTCTCTTTCTCTCTCTCCCCCCAGTGTTTCTCTTTCTCTCCCCCATTGTTTCTCTCTCTGTGTCTCCCCCCCCCCACCACGATGTTTCTCTCTCTCTCTCTCTCTCTCTCCCCCCAGTGTTTATCTCTCTCTCCCTCCAGCGTTTATCTCTCTCCACCCCAGTGTTTCCCTGTCTCTCTTTCTCACCCCCAGTGTTTCTCTCTCTCTCTCTCTCTCACCCCTCAGTGTTTCTCTCTCTATCCCCCCAGTGTTTCTCTCTCTTCCCCCCATTGTTTTTCTCACTCTCTCTCTCCCCAGTTTCTCTCTCTCTCTCTCTCCCCAGTGTTTCTCTATCTCTCTCTCTCTCTCCCCCTCAGTGTTTCTCTCTCTTTCTCCCCCAGTGTTTCTCTCTCTCTCCCCCCAGTGTTTCTCTCTCTCTCCCGCCAGTGTTTTTCTCTCTCTCTCTCCAGTGTTTCTCTCTCTCTGTCCCCAGTGTTTCTCTCTCTATCCCCCCAGTGTTTCTCTCTCTTCCCCCCATTGTCTTTCTCACTCTCTCTCTCCACAGTTTCTCTCTCTCTCTCTCTCACCAGTGTTTCTCTATCTCTCTCTCTCTCTCCCCCAGTGTTTCTCTCTCTCTCTCCCCCAGTGTTTCTCTCTCTCTCCCGCCAGTGCTTCTCTCTCTCTCTCCCCAGTGTTTCTCTCTCTCTGTCCCCAGTGTTTCTCTTTCTCTCTCCCCAGTGTTTCTCTCTCTCTCTCCCCAGTGTTTCTATCTCTCTCTCCCCAGTGTCTCTCTCTCTCTCTCACTCGCCCCAGTGTTTCTCTCTCTCTCTCCCCCCAGTGTTTCTCTCTCTCTCTCCCCCCAGTTTTTCTCTCTCTCTTCCTCCAGTGTTTCTCTCACCTTCTCACCACATTGATTGTCTGGCCCTCTCCCCTCAGTGTTTCTCTCTCTCTCCCGCCAGTGTTTCTCTCTCTCTCTCCCCCCAGTGCTTCTCTCTCTCTCCCCCCGAGTGTTTCTCTCTCTCTCTCTCTCTGCCCCCAGTGTTTATCTCTCTCTCCCCCCGTATTTATCTCTCTCTCTCCCTCCAGTGTTTCTCTCTCTCTCTCTCCCCCCAGTGTTTCTCTCTCTCCCTCCCTCCAGTGTATCTCTCTCTCCCCCCCCCAGTGTTTCTCTATCTCCCCCCAGTGTTTCTCTCTCTTTCCCACAGTTTTCTCTCTCTTTCCCCCCAGTGTTTCTCTCGCTCCCCCCAATGTTTCTCTCACTCTCCCCCAGTGTTTCTCTCTCTCTCCCCCAGTGTTTCTCTCTCTCTCCCCCCAGTGTTTCTCTCTCTCCCCCCAGTGTTTCATTCTCTCTCCCCCAAGTGTTTCTCTCTCTCGCTCCCCCCAGTGTTTCTCTCTCTCTCCCCACATTGTTTCTCTCTCTCTCCCCCCAGTGTTTCTCTCTCTCTGTCCCCCCACTGCTTCTCACTCTCTCTCCCCCAGTGTTTCTCTCTCTCTGCCCAGTGTTTCTCTCTCTCTCTCCCCCCAGTGTTTTTCTCTGTCTCTCTCCCCCACCCCCCGTGTTTCTCTCTCTCCCGCCAGTGTTTCTCTCTCTCTCTCCCGCCAGGTTTTCTCTTTCTCTCTCTCCCCCCAGTGTTTCTCTTTCTCTCCCCCATTGTTTCTCTCTCTGTGTCTCCCCCCCCCCACCACGGTGTTTCTCTCTCTCTCTCTCTCTCCCCAGTGTTTATCTCTCTCTCCCTCCAGCGTTTATCTCTCTCCACCCCAGTGTTTCTCTGTCTCTCTTTCTCTCATCCCTCAGTGTTTCTCTCTCTATCCCCCCAGTGTTTCTCTCTCTTCCCCCCATTGTTTTTCTCACTCTCTCTCTCCCCAGTTTCTCTCTCTCTCTCTCTCCCCAGTGTTTCTCTATCTCTCTCTCTCTCTCCCCCCCAGTGTTTCTCTCTCTCTCTCCCCCAGTGTTTCTCTCTCTCCCCCAGTGTTTCTCTCTCTCTCCCGCCAGTGTTTCTCTCTCTCTCTCCCCAGTGTTTCTCTCTCTCTGTCCCCAGTGTTTCTCTCTCTATCCCCCCAGTGTTTCTCTCTCTTCCCCCCATTGTTTTTCTCACTCTCTCTCCCCAGTTTTTCTCTCTCCCTCTCCCCAGTGTTTCTCTATCTCTCTCTCTCTCTCCCCCTCAGTGTTTCTCTCTCTTTCTCCCCCAGTGTTTCTCTCTCTCTCCCCCCAGTGTTTCTCCCTCTCTCCCGCCAGTGTTTCTCTCTCTCTCTCCCCAGTGTTTCTCTCTCTCTGTCCCCAGTGTTTCTCTCTCTATCCCCCCAGTGTTTCTCTCTCTTCCCCCCATTGTTTTTCTCACTCTCTCTCCCACAGTTTCTCTCTCTCTCTCTCTCCCCAGTGTTTCTCTCTCTCTCTCCCCCCAGTGTTTCTCTCTCTCTCTCCCCCAGTGTTTCTCTCTCTCTCCCGCCAGTGTTTCTCTCTCTCTCCCCAGTGTTTCTCTCTCTCTGTCCCCAGTGTTTCTCTTTCTCTCTCCCCAGTGTTTCTCTCTCTCTCTCCCGAATGTTTCTATCTCTCTCTCCCCAGTGTCTCTCTCTCTCTCTCACTCGGCCCAGTGTTTCTCTCTCTCTCTCCCCCCAGTGTTTTTCTCTGTCTCTCTCCTCCATCCCCCGTGTTTCTCTCTATCCCGCCAGTGTTTCTCTCTCTCTCTCCCGCCAGGTTTTCTCTTTCTCTCTCTCACCCCAGTGTTTATCTCTCTCTCCCTCCAGCGTTTATCTCTCTCCACCCCAGTGTTTCTCTGTCTCTCTTTCTCTCCCCCAGTGTTTCTCTCTCTCTCCCTCTCTCTCCCCCCAGTGTTTCTCTCTCTTCCCCCCATTGTTTTTCTCAATCTCTCTCTCCCCAGTTTCTCTCTCTCTCTCTCCCCAGTGTTTCTCTATCTCTCTCTCTCCTCCCCAGTGTTTCTCTCTCTCTTTCCCCCAGTTTTTCTCTCTCTCCCCCCAGTGATTCTCTGGCTCCCCCAATGTTTCTCTCGCTCCCCCCAGTGTTTCTCTCTCTCTCCCCCAGTGTTTCTCGCTCTCTCACCCCAGTGTTTCTCTCTCTCCCCCCAGTGTTTCTCTCTCCCTTCCCCCAGTGTTTCTCTCTCTCTCCCCCCAGTGTTTTTTTCTCTCTCTCTCCCCCCAGTGTTTCTCTCTCTCTCCCCCCAGTGTTTCTCTCTCTCTGTCCGCCCAGTGTTTCTCTCTCTCTCCCCCCCCCAAGTGTTTCTCTCTCTCTCTCTCTCTCTCTCCCCCCAGTGTTTCTCTCTCTCTCCCCCCAGTGTTTCTCTCTCTCTGCCCGCCCAGTGTTTCTCTCTCTCTCCCCCCCGCAAGTGTTTCTCTCTCTCTCTCTCTCTCCACCCCAGTGTTTCTCTGTCTCTCTTTCTCACCCCCAGTGTTTCTCTCTCTCTCTCTCACCCTCAGTGTTTCTCTCTCTATCCCCCCAGTGTTTCTCTCTCTTCCCCCCATTGTTTTTCTCACTCTCTCTCTCCCCAGTTTCTCTCTCTCTCTCTCTCCCCAGTGTTTCTCTATCTCTCTCCCTCTCCCCCCCCAGTGTTTCTCTCTCTCTCTCCCCCAGTGTTTCTCTCTCTCCCCCCAGTGTTTCTCTCTCTCTCCCGCCAGTGTTTCTCTCTCTCTCCCCAGTGTTTCTCTCTCTCTGTCCCCAGTGTTTCTCTCTCTATCCCCCCAGTGTATCTCTCTCTTCCCCCCATTGTTTTTCTCACTCTCTCTCCCCAGTTTCTCTCTCTCTCTCTCTCCCCAGTGTTTCTCTATCTCTCTCTCTCTCTCCCCCTCAGTGTTTCTCTCTCTTTCTCCCCCAGTGTTTCTCTCTCTCTCCCCCCAGTGTTTCTCTCTCTCTCCCGCCAGTGTTTCTCTCTCTCTCTCCCCAGTGTTTCTCTCTGTCTGTCCCCAGTGTATCTCTCTCTATCCCCCCAGTGTTTCTCTCTCTCTCTCCCGAGTGTTTCTATCTCTCTCTCCCCAGTGTCTCTATCTCTCTCTCACTCGCCCCAGTGTTTCTCTCTCTCTCTCCCCCCAGTGTTGTTCTCTGTCTCTCTCCCCCATCCCCCGTGTTTCTCTCTCTCCCGCCAGTGTTTCTCTCTCTGTCTCCCGCCAGGTTTTCTCTTTCTCTCTCTCACCCCAGTGTTTATCTCTCTCTCCCTCCAGCGTTTATCTCTCTCCACCCCAGTGTTTCTCTGTCTCTCTTTCTCTCCCCCCAGTGTTACTCTCTCTCTCCCTCTCTCTCCCCCCAGTGTTTCTCTCTCTTCCCCCCATTGTTTTTCTCACTCTCTCTCTCCCCAGTTTCTCTCTCTCTCTCTCTCCCCAGTGTTTCTCTATCTCTCTCTCTCTCTCCCCCTCAGTGTTTCTCTCTCATTCTCCCCCAGTGTTTCTCTATCTCTCTCTCTCCCCCAGTGTTTCTCTCTCTCTCCCTACAGTGTTTCACTCTCTTTCCCCCAGTTTTTCTCTCTCTCCCCCCAGTGATTCTCTCGCTCCCCCCCAATGTTTCTCTCGCTCCCCCCAGTGTTTCTCTCTCTCTCCCCCAGTGTTTCTCGCTCTCTCACCCCAGTGTTTCTCTCTCTCCCCCCAGTGTTTCTCTCTCCCTTCCCCCAGTGTTTCTCTCTCTCTCTCCCCCCAGTGTTTCTCTCCCTGCCCCCCCAGTGTTTCTCTCTCTCTCCCCCCAGTGTTTTTCTCTCTCTCTCTCCCCCCAGTGTTTCTCTCTCTCTCCCCCCAGTGTTTCTCTCTCTCTGTCCGCCCAGTGTTTCTCTCTCTCTCCCCCCCCCAGTGTTTCTCTCTCTCTCTCCCCTCAGTGCTTCTCTCTTTCTCTCCCCCGAGTGTTTCTCTCTCTCTCTCTCTCTCTCTGCCCCCAGTGTTTATCTCTCTCTCTCCCCCCAGTGTTTGTCTCTGTCTCTCTCTCTCTCCCCGCAGTGTTCATCTCTCTCTCCCCCCAGTGTTCATCTCTCTCTCTCCCTCCAGTTTTTGTCTCTCTCTCTCCCCCAGTGTTTATCTCTCTATCTCCCCCCCCCAGTGTTTCTCTCTCTCTCTACCCCCAGTGTTTCTCACTCTCCCTCCCTCCAGTGTTTCTCTCTCTCCCCACCCAGTGTTTCTCTCTCTCCCCCCAGTGTTTCTCTCTCTTTCCCACAGTTTTCTCTCTCTTTCCCCCCAGTGTTTCTCTTTCTCTCCCCCATTGTTTCTCTCTCTGTGTCTCCCCCCCCCCAGTGTTTCTCTCTCTCTCCCCCCAGTGTTTATCTCTCTCTCCCCCCAGTGTTTCTCTCTCTTTCCCACAGTTTTCTCTCTCTTTCCCCCCAGTGTTTCTCTCGCTCCCCCCAATGTTTCTCTCACTCTCCCCCAGTGTTTCTCTCTCTCTCCCCCAGTGTTTCTCTCTCTCTCCCCCCAGTGTTTCTCTCTCTCCCCCCAGTGTTTCATTCTCTCTCCCCCAAGTGTTTCTCTCTCTCGCTCCCCCCAGTGTTTCTCTCTCTCTCCCCACAGTGTTTCTCTCTCTCTCCCCCCAGTGTTTCTCTCTCTCTGTCCCCCCACTGCTTCTCACTCTCTCTCCCCCAGTGTTTCTCTCTCTCTGCCCAGTGTTTCTCTCTCTCTCTCCCCCCAGTGTTTTTCTCTGTCTCTCTCCCCCACCCCCCGTGTTTCTCTCTCTCCCGCCAGTGTTTCTCTCTCTCTCTCCCGCCAGGTTTTCTCTTTCTCTCTCTCCCCCCAGTGTTTCTCTTTCTCTCCCCCATTGTTTCTCTCTCTGTGTCTCCCCTCCCACCACGGTGTTTCTCTCTCTCTCTCTCTCTCTCTCTCCCCAGTGTTTATCTCTCTCTCCCTCCAGCGTTTATCTCTCTCCACCCCAGTGTTTCTCTGTCTCTCTTTCTCTCACCCCTCAGTGTTTCTCTCTCTATCCCCCCAGTGTTTCTCTCTCTTCCCCCCATTGTTTTTCTCACTCTCTCTCTCCCCAGTTTCTCTCTCTCTCTCTCTCCCCAGTGTTTCTCTATCTCTCTCTCTCTCTCCCCCCCAGTGTTTCTCTCTCTCTCTCCCCCAGTGTTTCTCTCTCTCCCCCAGTGTTTCTCTCTCTCTCCCGCCAGTGTTTCTCTCTCTCTCTCCCCAGTGTTTCTCTCTCTCTGTCCCCAGTGTTTCTCTCTCTATCCCCCCAGTGTTTCTCTCTCTTCCCCCCATTGTTTTTCTCACTCTCTCTCCCCAGTTTCTCTCTCTCTCTCTCTCCCCAGTGTTTCTCTATCTCTCTCTCTCCCCCTCAGTGTTTCTCTCTCTTTCTCCCCCAGTGTTTCTCTCTCTCTCCCCCCAGTGTTTCTCCCTCTCTCCCGCCAGTGTTTCTCTCTCTCTCTCCCCAGTGTTTTTCTCTCTCTCTGTCCCCAGTGTTTCTCTCTCTATCCCCCCAGTGTTTCTCTCTGTCTCTCTCCCCCACCCCCCGTGTTTCTCTCTCTCCCGCCAGTGTTTCTCTCTCTCTCTCCCGCCAGGTTTTCTCTTTCTCTCTCTCCCCCCAGTGTTTCTCTTTCTCTCCCCCATTGTTTCTCTCTCTGTGTCTCCCTCCCCCCCCCACCACGGTGTTTCTCTCTCTCTCTCTCTCTCTCTCTCCCCAGTGTTTATCTCTCTCTCCCTCCAGCGTTTATCTCTCTCCACCCCAGTGTTTCTCTGTCTCTCTTTCTCTCACCCCTCAGTGTTTCTCTCTCTATCCCCCCAGTGTTTCTCTCTCTTCCCCCCATTGTTTTTCTCACTCTCTCTCTCCCCAGTTTCTCTCTCTCTCTCTCTCCCCAGTGTTTCTCTATCTCTCTCTCTCTCTCCTCCCCAGTGTTTCTCTCTCTCTCTCCCCCAGTGTTTCTCTCTCTCCCCCAGTGTTTCTCTCTCTCTCCCGCCAGTGTTTCTCTCTCTCTCTCCCCAGTGTTTCTCTCTCTCTGTCCCCAGTGTTTCTCTCTCTTCCCCCCATTGTTTTTCTCACTCTCTCTCCCCAGTTTCTCTCTCTCTCTCTCTCCCCAGTGTTTCTCTATCTCTCTCTCTCTCTCCCCCTCAGTGTTTCTCTCTCTTTCTCCCCCAGTGTTTCTATCTCTCTCCCCCCAGTGTTTCTCCCTCTCTCCCGCCAGTGTTTCTCTCTCTCTCTCCCCAGTGTTTCTCTCTCTCTGTCCCCAGTGTTTCTCTCTCTATCCCCCCAGTGTTTCTCTCTCTTCCCCCCATTGTTTTTCTCACTCTCTCTCCCACAGTTTCTCTCTCTCTCTCTCCCCAGTGTTTCTCTCTCTCTCTCTCTCCCCCCAGTGTTTCTCTCTCTCTCCCCCAGTGTTTCTCTCTCTCTCCCGCCAGTGTTTCTCTCTCTCTCTCCCCAGTGTTTCTCTCTCTCTGTCCCCAGTGTTTCTCTTTCTCTCTCCCCAGTGTTTCTCTCTCTCTCTCCCGAATGTTTCTATCTCTCTCTCCCCAGTGTCTCTCTCTCTCTCTCACTCGCCCCAGTGTTTCTCTCTCTCTCTCCCCCCAGTGTTTTTCTCTGTCTCTCTCCTCCATCCCCCGTGTTTCTCTCTATCCCGCCAGTGTTTCTCTCTCTCTCTCCCGCCAGGTTTTCTCTTTCTCTCTCTCACCCCAGTGTTTATCTCTCTCTCCCTCCTGCGTTTATCTCTCTCCACCCCAGTGTTTCTCTGTCTCTCTTTCTCTCCCCCAGTGTTTCTCTCTCTCTCCCTCTCTCTCCCCCCAGTGTTTCTCTCTCTTCCCCCCATTGTTTTTCTCAATCTCTCTCTCCCCAGTTTCTCTCTCTCTCTCTCCCCAGTGTTTCTCTATCTCTCTCTCTCTCTCCTCCCCAGTGTTTCTCTCTCTCTCTCCCCCAGTGTTTCTCTCTCTCCCCCAGTGTTTCTCTCTCTCTCCCGCCAGTGTTTCTCTCTCTCTCTCCCCAGTGTTTCTCTCTCTCTGTCCCCAGTGTTTCTCTCTCTTCCCCCCATTGTTTTTCTCACTCTCTCTCCCCAGTTTCTCTCTCTCTCTCTCTCCCCAGTGTTTCTCTATCTCTCTCTCTCTCTCCCCCTCAGTGTTTCTCTCTCTTTCTCCCCCAGTGTTTCTATCTCTCTCCCCCCAGTGTTTCTCCCTCTCTCCCGCCAGTGTTTCTCTCTCTCTCTCCCCAGTGTTTCTCTCTCTCTGTCCCCAGTGTTTCTCTCTCTATCCCCCCAGTGTTTCTCTCTCTTCCCCCCATTGTTTTTCTCACTCTCTCTCCCACAGTTTCTCTCTCTCTCTCTCCCCAGTGTTTCTCTCTCTCTCTCTCTCCCCCCAGTGTTTCTCTCTCTCTCCCCCAGTGTTTCTCTCTCTCTCCCGCCAGTGTTTCTCTCTCTCTCTCCCCAGTGTTTCTCTCTCTCTGTCCCCAGTGTTTCTCTTTCTCTCTCCCCAGTGTTTCTCTCTCTCTCTCCCGAATGTTTCTATCTCTCTCTCCCCAGTGTCTCTCTCTCTCTCTCACTCGCCCCAGTGTTTCTCTCTCTCTCTCCCCCCAGTGTTTTTCTCTGTCTCTCTCCTCCATCCCCCGTGTTTCTCTCTATCCCGCCAGTGTTTCTCTCTCTCTCTCCCGCCAGGTTTTCTCTTTCTCTCTCTCACCCCAGTGTTTATCTCTCTCTCCCTCCTGCGTTTATCTCTCTCCACCCCAGTGTTTCTCTGTCTCTCTTTCTCTCCCCCAGTGTTTCTCTCTCTCTCCCTCTCTCTCCCCCCAGTGTTTCTCTCTCTTCCCCCCATTGTTTTTCTCAATCTCTCTCTCCCCAGTTTCTCTCTCTCTCTCTCCCCAGTGTTTCTCTATCTCTCTCTCTCCTCCCCAGTGTTTCTCTCTCTCTCTCCCCCAGTGTTTCTCTCTCTCTCCCCACAGTCTTTCACTCTCTTTCCCCCAGTTTTTCTCTCTCTCCCCCCAGTGATTCTCTCGCTCCCCCAATGTTTCTCTCGCTCCCCCCAGTGTTTCTCTCTCTCTCCCCCAGTGTTTCTCGCTCTCTCACCCCAGTGTTTCTCTCTCTCCCCCCAGTGTTTCTCTCTCCCTTCCCCCAGTGTTTCTCTCTCTCTCCCCCCAGTGTTTTTCTCTCTCTCTCTCCCCCCAGTGTTTCTCTCTCTCTCCCCCCAGTGTTTCTCTCTCTCTGTCCGCCCAGTGTTTCTCTCTCTCTCCCCCCCCCCAAGTGTTTCTCTCTCTCTCTCTCTCTCCCCCCAGTGTTTATCTCTCTCTCCCTCCAGCGTTTATCTCTCTCCACCCCAGTGTTTCTCTGTCTCTCTTTCTCACCCCCAGTGTTTCTCTCTCTCTCTCTCACCCTCAGTGTTTCTCTCTCTATCCCCCCAGTGTTTCTCTCTCTTCCCCCCATTGTTTTTCTCACTCTCTCTCTCCCCAGTTTCTCTCTCTCTCTCTCTCCCCAGTGTTTCTCTATCTCTCTCTCTCTCCCCCCCAGTGTTTCTCTCTCTCTCTCCCCCAGTGTTTCTCTCTCTCCCCCCAGTGTTTCTCTCTCTCTCCCGCCAGTGTTTCTCTCTCTCTCTCCCCAGTGTTTCTCTCTCTCTGTCCCCAGTGTTTCTCTCTCTATCCCCCCAGTGTATCTCTCTCTTCCCCCCATTGTTTTTCTCACTCTCTCTCCCCAGTTTCTCTCTCTCTCTCTCTCCCCAGTGTTTCTCTATCTCTCTCTCTCTCTCCCCCTCAGTGTTTCTCTCTCTTTCTCCCCCAGTGTTTCTCTCTCTCTCCCCCCAGTGTTTCTCTCTCTCTCCCGCCAGTGTTTCTCTCTCTCTCTCCCCAGTGTTTCTCTCTGTCTATCCCCAGTGTTTCTCTCTCTATCCCCCCTGTGTTTCTCTCTCTCTCTCCCGAGTGTTTCTATCTCTCTCTCCCCAGTGTCTCTATCTCTCTCTCACTCGCCCCAGTGTTTCTCTCTCTCTCTCCCCCCAGTGTTTTTCTCTGTCTCTCTCCCCCATCCCCCGTGTTTCTCTCTCTCCCGCCAGTGTTTCTCTCTCTGTCTCCCGCCAGGTTTTCTCTTTCTCTCTCTCACCCCAGTGTTTATCTCTCTCTCCCTCCAGCGTTTATCTCTCTCCACCCCAGTGTTTCTCTGTCTCTCTTTCTCTCCCCCCAGTGTTACTCTCTCTCTCCCTCTCTCTCCCCCCAGTGTTTCTCTCTCTTCCCCCCATTGTTTTTCTCACTCTCTCTCTCCCCAGTTTCTCTCTCTCTCTCTCTCCAGTGTTTCTCTATCTCTCTCTCTCCTCCCCAGTGTTTGTCTCTCTCTCTCCCCCAGTGTTTCTCTCTCTCTCCCTACAGTGTTTCACTCTCTTTCCCCCAGTTTTTCTCTCTCTCCCCCCAGTGATTCTCTCGCTCCCCCCCAATGTTTCTCTCGCTCCCCTCAGTGTTTCTCTCTCTCTCCCCCAGTGTTTCTCGCTCTCTCACCCCAGTGTTTCTCTCTCTCCCCCCAGTGTTTCTCTCTCCCTTCCCCCAGTGTTTCTCTCTCTCTCTCCACCCAGTGTTTCTCTCCCTGCCCCCCAGTGTTTCTCTCTCTCTCCCCCCAGTGTTTTTCTCTCTCTCTCTCCCCCCAGTGTTTCTCTCTCCCTCCCCCAAGTGTTTCTCTCTCTCTGTCCGCCAAGTGTTTCTCTCTCTCTCCCCCCCCACCAGTGTTTCTCTCTCTCTCTCCCCTCAGTGCTTCTCTCTCTCTCTCCCCCGAGTGTTTCTCTCTCTCTCTCTCTCTCTCTCTGCCCCCAGTGTTTATCTCTCTCTCTCCCCCCAGTGTTTGTCTCTGTCTCTCTCTCTCTCTCCCCGCAGTGTTCATCTCTCTCTCCCCCCAGTGTTCATCTCTCTCTCTCCCTCCAGTTTTTGTCTCTCTCTCTCCCCCAGTGTTTATCTCTCTATCTCCCCCCCAGTGTTTCTCTCTCTCTCTACCCCCAGTGTTTCTCTCACTCCCTCCCTCCAGTGTTTCTCTCTCTCCCCACCCAGTGTTTCTCTCTCTCCCCCCAGTGTTTCTCTCTCTTTCCCACAGTTTTCTCTCTCTTTCCCCCCAGTGTTTCTCTTTCTCTCCCCCATTGTTTCTCTCTCTGTGTCTCCCCCCCCCCACCACGGTGTTTCTCTCTCTCTCTCTCTCTCTCTCCCCCCAGTGTTTATCTCTCTCTCCCTCCAGCGTTTATCTCTCTCCACCCCAGTGTTTCTCTGTCTCTCTTTCTCACCCCCAGTGTTTCTCTCTCTCTCTCTCTCACCCCTCAGTGTTTCTCTCTCTATCCCCCCAGTGTTTTTCTCTCTTCCCCCCATTGTTTTTCTCACTCTCTCTCTCCCCAGTTTTTCTCTCTCTCTCTCTCCCCAGTGTTTCTCTATCTCTCTCTCTCTCTCCCCCCAGTGTTTCTCTCTCTCTCTCCCCAGTGTTTCTCTCTCTCTGTCCCCAGTGTTTCTCTCTCTATCCCCCCAGTGTTTCTCTCTCTTCCACCCATTGTTTTTCTCACTCTCTCTCCCCAGTTTCTCTCTCTCTCTCTCTCCCCAGTGTTTCTCTCTCTCTCTCTCTCTCTCTCTCTCCCCCTCAGTGTTTCTCTCTCTTTCTCCCCCAGTGTTTCTCTCTCTCTCCCCCCAGTGTTTCTCTCTCTCTCCCGCCAGTGTTTCTCTCTATCTCTCCCCAGTGTTTCTCTCTCTCTGTCCCCAGTGTTTCTCTCTCTATCCCCCCAGTGTTTCTCTCTCTTCCCCCCATTGTTTTTCTCACTCTCTCTCCCACAGTTTCTCTCTCTCTCTCTCCCCAGTGTTTCTCTATCTCTCTCTCTCTCTCCCCCCCAGTGTTTCTCTCTCTCTCTCCCCCAGTGTTTCTCTCTCTCTTCCGCCAGTGTTTCTCTCTCTCTCTCCCCAGTGTTTCTCTCTCTCTGTCCCCAGTGTTTCTCTTTCTCTCTCCCCAGTGTTTCTCTCTCTCTCTCCCGAGTGTTTCTACCTCTCTCTCCCCAGTGTCTCTCTCTCTCTCTCACTCGCCCCAGTGTTTCTCTCTCTCTCTCCCCCCAGTGTTTTTCTCTGTCTCTCTCCCCCATCCCCCGTGTTTCTCTCTCTCCCGCCAGTGTTTCTCTCTCTCTCTCCCGCCAGGTTTTCTCTTTCTCTCTCTCCCCCCATTGTTTCTCTTTCTCTCCCTCATAGGTTCTCTCTCTGTGTCTCCCCCCCCCCACCACGGTGTTTCTCTCTCTCTCTCTCTCTCCCCCCAGTGTTTATCTCTCTCTCCCTCCTGCGTTTATCTCTCTCCACCCCAGTGTTTCCCTGTCTCTCTTTCTCACCCCCAGTGTTTCTCTCTCTCTCTCTCTCTCTTACCCCTCAGTGTTTCTCTCTCCATCCCCCCAGTGTTTCTCTCTCTTCCCCCCATTGTTTTTCTCACTCTCTCTCTCCACAGTTTCTCTCTCTCTCTCTCTCCCCAGTGTTTCTCTCTATCTCTCTCTCTCTCTCCCCAGTGTTTCTCTCTCTCTCTCCCCCAGTGTTTCTCTCTCTCTCTCGCCAGTGTTTCTCTCTCTCTCCCCAGTGTTTCTCTCTCTCTCCCCAGTGTTTCTCTCTCTGTCCCTAGTGTTTCTCTTTCTCTCTCCCCAATGTTTCTCTCTCTCTCTCCCCCAGTGTTTCTATCTCTCTCTCCCCAGTGTCTCTCTCTCTCTCTCACTCGCCCCAGTGTTTCTCTCTCTCTCTCCCCCCAGTGTTTCTCTCTCTCTCTCCCCCCAGTTTTTCTCTCTCTCTCCCTCCAGTGTTTCTCTCACCATCTCACCCCATTGATTGTCTGGCCCTCTCCCCCCAGTGTTTCTCTCTCTCTCCCGCCAGTGTTTCTCTCTCTCTCTCCCCCCAGTGCTTCTCTCTCTCCCCCCCCCCGAGTGTTTCTCTCTCTCTCTCTCTCTGCCCCCAGTGTTTATCTCTCTCTCTCCCCCCGTATTTATCTCTCTCCCTCCCTCCAGTGTTTCTCTCTCTCTCTCTTCCCCCACTGTTTATCTCTCTCTCCCTCCAGCGTTTGTCTCTCTCCACCCCAGTGTTTCTCTGTCTCTCTTTCTCTCCCCCCAGTGTTTCTCTCTCTCTCCCTCTCTCTCCCCCCAGTGTTTCTCTCTCTTCCCCCCATTGTTTTTCTCACTCTCTCTCTCCCCAGTTTCTCTCTCTCTCTCTCCCCAGTGTTTCTCTATCTCTCTCTCTCCTCCCCAGTGTTTCTCTCTCTCTCTCCCCCAGTGTTTCTCTCTCTCTCCCCACAGTGTTTCACTCTCTTTCCCCCAGTTTTTCTCTCTCTCCCCCCAGTGATTCTCTCGCTCCCCCCAATGTTTCCCTCGCTCCCCCCAGTGTTTCACTCTCTCTCCCCCAGTGTTTCTCTCTCTCTCTCACCCCAGTGTTTCTCTCTCTCCCCCCAGTGTTTCTCTCTCCCTTCCCCCAGTGTTTCTCTCTCTCTCCCCCCCAGTGTTTCTCTCTCTCTCCCCCCAGTGTTTCTCTCCCTGCCCCCCAGTGTTTCTCTCTCTCTCCCCCCAGTGTTTTTCTCTCTCTCTCTCCCCCCAGTGTTTCTCTCTCTCTCCCCCAGTGTTTCTCTCTCTCTGTCCGCCCAGTGTTTCTCTCTCTCTCACCCCCCAGTGTTTCTCTCTCTCTCTCCCCTCAGTGCTTCTCTCTCTCTCTCCCCCGAGTGTTTCTCTCTCTCTCTCTCTCTCTCTCTGCCCCCAGTGTTTATCTCTCTCTCTCCCCCCAGTGTTTGTCTCTCACTCTCTCTCTCTCCCCGCAGTGTTCATCTCTCTCTCCCCCCAGTGTTCATCTCTCTCTCTCCCTCCAGTGTTTGTCTCTCTCTCTCCCCCAGTGTTTATCTCTCTATCTCCCCCCTCAGTGTTTCTCTCTCTCTCTCCCCCCAGTGTTTCTCTCTCTCCCTCCCCCCAGTGTTTCTCTCTCTCTCCCCCAGTGTTTCTCGCTCTCTCACCCCAGTGTTTCTCTCTCTCCCCCCAGTGTTTCTCTCTCCCTTCCCCCAGTGTTTCTCTCTCTCTCCCCCCCAGTGTTTCTCTCTCTCTCTCCCCCCAGTGTTTCTCTCCCTGCCCCCCAGTGTTTCTCTCTCTCTCCCCCCAGTGTTTATCTCTCTCTCTCCCCCCAGTGTTTCTCTCTCTCTCCCCCCAGTGTTTCTCTCTCTCTGTCCGCCCAGTGTTTCTCTCTCTCCCCCCCCCAGTGTTTCTCTCTCTCTCTCCCCTCAGTGCTTCTCTCTCTCTCTCTCCCCCGAGTGTTTCTCTCTCTCTCTCTCTCTGCCCCCAGTGTTTATCTCTCTCTCTCCCCCCAGTGTTTGTCTCTGTCTCTGTCTCTCTCCCCGCAGTGTTCATCTCTCTCCCCCCCCAGTGTTCATCTCTCTCTCTCCCTCCAGTTTTTGTCTCTCTCTCTCCCCCAGTGTTTATCTCTCTATCTCCCCCCCCAGTGTTTCTCTCTCTCTCTCCCCCCAGTGTTTCTCTCTCTCCCTCCCTCCAGTGTTTCTCTCTCTCCCCCCCCAGTGTTTCTCTCTCTCCCCCCAGTATTTCTCTCTCTTTCCCACAGTTTTCTCTCTCTTTCCCCCCAGTGTTTCTCTCGCTCCCCCCAATGTTTCTCTCACTCTCCCCCAGTGTTTCTCTCTCTCTCCCCCAGTGTTTCTCTCTCTCTCCCCCCAGTGTTTCTCTCTCTCCCCCCAGTGTTTCACTCTCTCTCCCCCCAGTGTTTCTCTCTCTCGCTCCCCCCAGTGTTTCTCTCTCTCTCCTCACAGTGTTTCTCTCTCTCTCCCCCCAGTGTTTCTCTCTCTCTGTCCCCCCACTGCTTCTCACTCTCTCTCCCCCAGTGTTTCTCTCTCTCTGCCCAGTGTTTCTCTCTCTCTCTCCCCCCAGTGTTTTTCTCTGTCTCTCTCCCCCACCCCCGTGTTTCTCTCTCTCCCGCCAGTGTTTCTCTCTCTCTCTCCCGCCAGGTTTTCTCTTTCTCTCTCCCCCCCCAGTGTTTCTCTTTCTCTCCCCCATTGTTTCTCTCTCTGTGTCTCCCCCCCACGACGGTGTTTCTCTCTCTCTCTCTCTCTCTCTCTCTCCCCCAGTGTTTATCTCTCTCTCCCTCCAGCGTTTATCTCTCTCCACCCCAGTGTTTCCCTGTCTCTCTTTCTCACCCCCAGTGTTTCTCTCTCTCTCTCTCTCTCACCCCTCAGTGTTTCTCTCTCTATCCCCCCAGTGTTTCTCTCTCTTCCTCCCATTGTTTTTCTCACTCTCTCTCTCCCCAGTTTCTCTCTCTCTCTCTCCCCAGTGTTTCTCTATCTCTCTCTCTCTCTCTCCCCCTCAGTGTTTCTCTCTCTCTCTCCCCCCAGTGTTTCTCTCTCTCTCCCGCCAGTGTTTCTTTCTCTCTCTCCCCAGTGTTTCTCTCTCTCTGTCCCCAATGTTTCTCTCTCGATCCCCCCAGTGTTTCTCTCTCTTCCCCCCATTGTTATTCTCACTCTCTCTCTCCACAGTTTCTCTCTCTCTCTCTCTCTCCCCAGTGTTTCTCTATCTCTCTCTCTCTCTCCCCCCCAGTGTTTCTCTCTCTCTCCCCCCCAGTGTTTCTCTCTCTCTCCCGCCAGTGTTTCTCTCTCTCTCCCCAGTGTTTCTTTCTCTCTGTCCCTAGTGTTTCTCTTTCTCTCTCCCCAATGTTTCTCTCTCTCTCTCCCCAGTGTTTCTATCTCTCTCTCCCCAGTGTCTCTCTCTCTCTCTCACTCGCCCAAGTGTTTCTCTCTCTCTCTCCCCCCAGTGTTTCTCTCTCTCTCTCCCCCCAGTTTTTCTCTCTCTCTCCCTCCAGTGTTTCTCTCACCATCTCACCCCATTGATTGTCTGGCCCTATCCCCCCAGTGTTTCTCTCTCTCTCCCGCCAGTGTTTCTCTCTCTCTCTCCCCCCAGTGCTTCTCTCTCTCTCCCCCCGAGTGTTTCTCTCTCTCTCTCTCTCTGCCCCCAGTGTTTATCTCTCTCTCTCCCCCCATATTTATCTCTCTCCCTCCCTCCAGTGTTTCTCTCTCTCTCTCTTCCCCCAGTGTTTATCTCTCTCTCCCTCCAGCGTTTATCTCTCTCCACCCCAGTGTTTCTCTGTCTCTCTTTCTCTCCCCCCAGTGTTTCTCTCTCTCTCCCTCTCTCTCCCCCCAGTGTTTCTCTCTCTTCCCACCATTGTTTTTCTCACTCTCTCTCACCCCAGTTTCTCTCTCTCTCTCTCCCCAGTGTTTCTCTATCTCTCTCTCTCCTCCCCAGTGTTTCTCTCTCTCTCTCCCCCAGTGTTTCTCTCTCTCTCCCCACAGTGTTTCACTCTCTTTCCCCCAGTTTTTCTCTCTCTCCCCCCAGTGATTCTCTCGCTCCCCCCAATGTTTCCCTCGCTCCCCCCAGTGTTTCTCTCTCTCTCCCCCAGTGTTTCTCTCTCTCTCTCACCCCAGTGTTTCTCTCTCTCCCCCCAGTGTTTCTCTCTCCCTTCCCCCAGTGTTTCTCTCTCTCTCCCCCCCCCCAGTGTTTCTCTCTCTCTCCCCCCAGTGTTTCTCTCCCTGCCCCCCAGTGTTTCTCTCTCTCTCCCCCCAGTGTTTTTCTCTCTCTCTCTCCCCCCAGTGTTTCTCTCTCTCTCCCCCAGTGTTTCTCTCTCTCTGTCCGCCCAGTGTTTCTCTCTCTCTCACACCCCGTGTTTCTCTCTCTCTCTCCGCTCAGTGCTTCTCTCTCTCTCTCCCCCGAGTGTTTCTCTCTCTCTCTCTCTCTCTCTGCCCCCAGTGTTTATCTCTCTCTCTCCCACCAGTGTTTGTCTCTCACTCTCTCTCTCCCTCCGCAGTGTTCATCTCTCTCTCCCCCCAGTGTTCATCTCTCTCTCTCCCTCCAGTGTTTGTCTCTCTCTCTCCCCCAGTGTTTATCTCTCTTTCTCCCCCCTCAGTGTTTCTCTCTCTCTCTCCCCCCAGTGTTTCTCTCTCTCCCTCCCTCCAGTGTTTCTCTCTCTCCCCCCCCCAGTGTTTCTCCCTCTCCCCCCAGTGTTTCTCTCTCTTTCCCACAGTTTTCTCTCTCTTTCCCCCCAGTCTTTCTCTCGCTCCCCCCAATGTTTCTCTCACTCTCCCCCAGTGTTTCTCTCTCTCTCCCCCAGTGTTTCTCTCTCTCTCCCCCCAGTGTTTCTCTCTCTCCCCCCAGTGTTTCACTCTCTCTCCCCCCAGTATTTCTCTCTCTCGCTCCCCCCAGTGTTTCTCTCTCTCTCCCCATAGTGTTTCTCTCTCTCTCCCCCCAGTGTTTCTCTCTCTCTGTCCCCCCACTGCTTCTCACTCTCTCTCCCGCCAGTGTTACTCTCTCTCTCTCCCGCCAGGTTTTCTCTTTCTCTCTCTCCCCCCAGTGTTTCTCTTTCTCTCCCCCATTGTTTCTCTCTCTGTGTCTCCCCCCCCCCCCACCACGGTGTTTCTCTCTCTCTCTCTCTCTCTCCCCCCAGTGTTTATCTCTCTCTCCCTCCAGCGTTTATCTCTCTCCACCCCAGTGTTTCTCTGTCTCTCTTTCTCACCCCCAGTGTTTCTCTATCTCTCTCTCTCTCTCCCCCCAGTGTTTCTCTCTCTCTCTCCCCCAGTGTTTCTCTCTCTCCCCCCAGTGTTTCTCTCTCTCTCCCGCCAGTGTTTCTCTCTCTCTCTCCCCAGTGTTTCTCTCTCTCTGTCCCCAGTGTTTCTCTCTCTATCCCCCCAGTGTTTCTCTCTCTTCCCCCCATTGTTTTTCTCACTCTCTCTCTCCCCAGTTTCTCTCTCTCTCTCTCTCCCCAGTGTTTCTCTATCTCTCTCTCTCTCCCCCCCCAGTGTTTCTCTCTCTCTCTCCCCCAGTGTTTCTCGCTCTCTCCCCCCAGTATTTCTCTCTCTCTCCCGCCAGTGTTTCTCTCTCTCTCCCCAG
Source organism: Heptranchias perlo (assembly GCF_035084215.1). Lineage (NCBI taxonomy): Eukaryota > Metazoa > Chordata > Chondrichthyes > Hexanchiformes > Hexanchidae > Heptranchias > Heptranchias perlo. The sequence continues at coordinate 34,697 of NW_027139689.1, read as the reverse complement.
GGTTTCTCTCTCTCTGTCCCCAGTGTTTCTCTCTCTATCCCCCCAGTGTTTCTCTCTCTTCCCCCCATTGTTTTTCTCACTCTCTCTCTCCCCAGTTTCTCTCTCTCTCTCTCTCCCCAGTGTTTCTCTATCTCTCTCTCTCTCCCCCCCCAGTGTTTCTCTCTCTCTCTCCCCCAGTGTTTCTCGCTCTCTCCCCCCAGTATTTCTCTCTCTCTCCCGCCAGTGTTTCTCTCTCTCTCCCCAGGGTTTCTCTCTCTCTGTCCCCAGTGTTTCTCTCTCTCTCTCCCCAGTGTTTCTCTCTCTCTCTCTCTCTCCCCATTGTATGTCTCTCTCTCTCCCCCAGTGTTTCTCTCTCTCTCTCTCCCTCCCAGTGTTTCTCACTCTATCACCCCCCAGTGTTTCTCTCTCTCCCCCCCAGTGATTCTCTCTCTGTCCACCCCCAGTGTTTCCCTCTCTCTCCTCCCAGTGTTTCCCTCTCTCTCCCCCCAGTGTTTCCCTCTCTCTCCGCCCAGTGTTTCTCTCTCTCTCCCACCAGTGTTTCTCTGTCTCTCCCCCCAGTGTTTTTCTCTCTCTCCCCCCAGTGTTTCTCTCTCCACCCCCCAGTGTTTTTTTTCTCTCTCTCTCTCTCCGCAGTGTTTCTCTCTCTCTCTCCCCAGTGTCTCTCTCTCTCTCTCTCTCTCTGTCTCTCCCCCCAGTGTTTCTCTCTCTCTCTCTCCCCAGAGTTTCTCTCTCTCTCCCCCCAGTGTTTCTCTCTGTGTCTTTCTCCCCCCCAGTGTATCTCTCTCTCTCTCTCTCCCCAGTGTTTCTGTCTCTCTCTCTCTCTCTCTCCCCACTGTTTATCTCTCTCTCTCCCCCAGTGTTTCCCTCTCTCTCCCCCCAGTCTTTCTCTCTCTCTCCCCCCAGTGTTTCTCTCTCTCTCCCCACAGTGTTTCACTCTCTTTCCCCCAGTTTTTCTCTCTCTCCCCCCAGTGATTCTCTCGCTCCCCCAATGTTTCCCTCGCTCCCCCCAGTGTTTCTCTCTCTCTCCCCCAGTGTTTCTCTCTCTCTCTCACCCCAGTGTTTCTCTCTCTCCCCCCAGTGTTTCTCTCTCCCTTCCCCCAGTGTTTCTCTCTCTTCCCACCATTGTTTTTCTCACTCTCTCTCACCCCAGTTTCTCTCTCTCTCTCTCCCCAGTGTTTCTCTATCTCTCTCTCTCCTCCCCAGTGTTTCTCTCTCTCTCTCCCCCAGTGTTTCTCTCTCTCTCCCCACAGTGTTTCACTCTCTTTCCCCCAGTTTTTCTCTCTCTCCCCCCAGTGATTCTCTCGCTCCCCCCAATGTTTCCCTCGCTCCCCCCAGTGTTTCTCTCTCTCTCCCCCAGTGTTTCTCTCTCTCTCTCACCCCAGTGTTTCTCTCTCTCCCCCCAGTGTTTCTCTCTCCCTTCCCCCAGTGTTTCTCTCTCTCTCCCCCCCCCCAGTGTTTCTCTCTCTCTCCCCCCAGTGTTTCTCTCCCTGCCCCCCAGTGTTTCTCTCTCTCTCCCCCCAGTGTTTTTCTCTCTCTCTCTCCCCCCAGTGTTTCTCTCTCTCTCCCCCAGTGTTTCTCTCTCTCTGTCCGCCCAGTGTTTCTCTCTCTCTCACCCCCCGTGTTTCTCTCTCTCTCTCCGCTCAGTGCTTCTCTCTCTCTCTCCCCCGAGTGTTTCTCTCTCTCTCTCTCTCTCTCTCTGCCCCCAGTGTTTATCTCTCTCTCTCCCCCCAGTGTTTGTCTCTCACTCTCTCTCTCCCTCCGCAGTGTTCATCTCTCTCTACCCCCAGTGTTCATCTCTCTCTCTCCCTCCAGTGTTTGTCTCTCTCTCTCCCCCAGTGTTTATCTCTCTTTCTCCCCCCTCAGTGTTTCTCTCTCTCTCTCCCCCCAGTGTTTCTCTCTCTCCCTCCCTCCAGTGTTTCTCTCTCTCCCCCCCCCCCAGTGTTTCTCCCTCTCCCCCCAGTGTTTCTCTCTCTTTCCCACAGTTTTCTCTCTCTTTCCCCCCAGTCTTTCTCTCGCTCCTCCCAATGTTTCTCTCACTCTCCCCCAGTGTTTCTCTCTCTCTCCCCCAGTGTTTCTCTCTCTCTCCCCCCAGTGTTTCTCTCTCTCCCCCCAGTGTTTCACTCTCTCTCCCCCCAGTATTTCTCTCTCTCGCTCCCCCCAGTGTTTCTCTCTCTCTCCCCATAGTGTTTCTCTCTCTCTCCCCCCAGTGTTTCTCTCTCTCTGTCCCCCCACTGCTTCTCACTCTCTCTCCCGCCAGTGTTTCTCTCTCTCTCTCCCGCCAGGTTTTCTCTTTCTCTCTCTCCCCCCAGTGTTTCTCTTTCTCTCCCCCATTGTTTCTCTCTCTGTGTCTCCCCCCCCCCCCCCACCACGGTGTTTCTCTCTCTCTCTCTCTCTCTCTCCCCCCAGTGTTTATCTCTCTCTCCCTCCAGCGTTTATCTCTCTCCACCCCAGTGTTTCTCTGTCTCTCTTTCTCACCCCCAGTGTTTCTCTCTCTCTCTCTCTCTCTCTCACCCCTCAGTGTTTCTCTCTCTTCCCCCCATTGTTTTTCTCACTCTCTCTCCCCAGTTTCTCTCTCTCTCTCCCCAGTGTTTCTCTATCTCTCTCTCTCTCTCCCCCCAGTGTTTCTCTCTCTCTCTCCCCCAGTGTTTCTCTCTCTCCCCCCAGTGTTTCTCTCTCTCTCCCGCCAGTGTTTCTCTCTCTCTCTCCCCAGTGTTTCTCTCTCTCTGTCCCCAGTGTTTCTCTCTCTATCCCCCCAGTGTTTCTCTCTCTTCCCCCCATTGTTTTTCTTACTCTCTCTCTCCCAGTTTCTCTCTCTCTCTCTCTCCCCAGTGTTTCTCTATCTCTCTCTCTCTCCCCCCCAGTGTTTCTCTCTCTCTCTCCCCCAGTGTTTCTCGCTCTCTCCCCCCAGTATTTCTCTCTCTCTCCCGCCAGTGTTTCTCTCTCTCTCCCCAGGGTTTCTCTCTCTCTGTCCCCAGTGTTTCTCTCTCTCTCTCCCCAGTGTTTCTCTCTCTCTCTCTCTCCCCCATTGTATGTCTCTCTCTCTCCCCAGTGTTTCTCTCTCTCTCTCTCCCTCCCAGTGTTTCTCACTCTATCACCCCCCAGTGTTTCTCTCTCTCCCCCCCAGTGATTCTCTCTCTGTCCACCCCCAGTGTTTCCCTCTCTCTCCTCCCAGTGTTTCTCTCTCTCTCCCACCAGTGTTTCTCTCTCTCTCCCCCCAGTGTTTCTCTCTCCACCCCCCAGTGTTTTTTTTCTCTCTCTCTCTCTCCGCAGTGTTTCTCTCTCTCTCTCCCCAGTGTCTCTCTCTCTCTCTCTCTCTCTGTCTCTCTCCCCAGTGTTTCTCTCTCCCTCTCTCTCTCTCCCCCCAGTTTTTTTCTCTCTCTCTCTTATCCCAGTGTTTCTCTACCTCTCTCTCTGTCTCTCCCCCCGTGTTTCTCTCTCTCTCTCTCGCTCCCCCCATTGTTTCCCTCTCTCTATCTCCCCCCAGTGTTTCTCTCTCTCTCTCTCTCCGCCCAGTGTTTCTCGCTCTCTCTTCCCCCAATGTTCCTCTCTCTCGCTCCCCCAGTGTTTATCTCTCTCCCCCCCAGTGTTCCCTCTCTCTCTCACCCCCCAGTGTTTATCTCTCTCCCCCCCCCAGTGTTCCCTCTCTCTCTCTCCCCCCAGTGTTTCTCTCTCTCTCTCTCCCCAGAGTTTCTCTCTCTCTCCCCCCAGTGTTTCTCTCTGTGTCTTTCTCCCCCCCAGTGTATCTCTCTCTCTCTCTCTCCCCAGTGTTTCTGTCTCTCTCTCTCTCTCTCCCCACTGTTTATCTCTCTCTCTCCCCCAGTGTTTCCCTCTCTCTCCCCCCAGTCTTTCTCTCTCTCTCCCCCCAGTGTTTCTCTCTCTCCCCCAGTGTTTTTCTCTCTCCCTCCCTCCAGTGTTTCTCTCTCTCACTCTTCCCCCAGTGTTTATCTCTCTCTCCCTCCAGCGTTTATCTCTCTCCACCCCAGTGTTTCTCTCTCTCTCTCTCTCTCTCTCTCTCTCTCTCTCCCCCCAGTGTTTCGCTCTGCGTCTTTCTCTCCCCCCAGTGTTTCTCTCTCTCTCTCCCCCCAGTGTTTCTCTCTCTCTTTTCCCCCTTTGTTTCTCACTCTCTCTCCCCCCAGTGTTTCTCTCTCTCTCTCTCTCCCCACTGTTTATCTCTCTCTCTCCCCCAGTGTTTCCCTCTCTCTCCCCCCAGTCTTTCTCTCTCTCTCCCCCCAGTGTTTCTCTCTCAACCCCAGTGTTTTTCTCTCTCTCCCCCCAGTGTTTCTCTCTCCACCCCCAGTGTTTTTTCTCTCTCTCTCTCCGCAGTGTTTCTCTCTCTCTCTCCCCAGTGTTTCTCTCTCTCTCTCTGTCTCTCCCCCAGTGTTTCTCTCTCCCACTCTTTCTCTCCACCCAGTGTTTCTCTCTCTCTCTCTCTCCCCAGTCTCTCTCTCTCTCTCTCTCTCTCTCCCCCAGTGTTTCTCTCTCTCTCTCTCTCCCTCTCTCTCTATCCACCTATCTCTGTGTCTCTCCCCCGTGTTTCTCTCTCTCTCTCTCTCGCTCCCCCCATTGTATCCCTCTCTCTTTCTCTCCCCCCAGTGTTTTTCTCTCTCTCTCTCTCTCTTCCCCCAGTGTTTCTCGCTCTCTCTTCCCCCATTGTTTCTCGCTCTCTCTTCCCCCAGTGTTTCTCTCTCTCTCTCTCCCCCAGTGTTAATCTCTCTCCCCCCCAGTGTTCCCTCTCTCTCTCTCCCCAAGTGTTTCTCTCTCTCTCTCCCCCCAGTGTTTCTCTCTCTCTCCCCCATTGTTTCTCACTCTCTGTCCCCCCAGTGTTTCTCTCTCTCTCCCCCCTCACTGTTTCTCTCTCTCTCCCCAGTGTTTATCTTTCTCTCTCACCAGTGCTTCTCGCTCTCTCTCTCCCCGGAGTGTTTCTCTCTCTCTCTCTCCCCAGTGTTTCTCTCTCTCTCTCCCTAGTGTTTGTCTCTTTCCCCCCAGTGTTTCTCTCTCTCCCACCCAGTGATTCTCTCTCTCTCTCCCCAGTGTTTCTCTCTCTCTCTCTCTCCCCTAGTGTTTCTCTCTCTCTCTCTCCCTCTCTCTCTATCCACCACTCTCTCTGTCTCTCCCCCAGTGTTTCTCTCTCTCCCCCCCAGTGATTCTCTCTCTCTCCACCCCCAGTGTTTCCCTCTCCCTCCCCCCAGTGTTTCCCTCTCTCTCCTCCCAGTGTTTCTCTCTCTCTCCCCCCAGTGTTTTTCTCTCTCTCCCCCCAATATTTCTCTCTCCACCCCCCAGTGTTTTTTCTCTCTCTCTCTCTCCGCAGTGTTTCTCTCTCTCTCTCCCCAGTGTTTCTCTATCTCTCTCTCTCTCTCTCTCTCTCTCTCTCCCCCCAGTGTTTCTCTCTCACTCTCTCTCTCCCCCCAGTGTTTCTCTCTCTCTCTCTTTCCCCAGTGTTTCTATACCTCTCTCTCTGTCTATCCCCCCAGTGTTTCTCTCTTCTCTCTCTCTCTCTCTCTCTCCCCCCAGTGTTTATCTCTCTCCCCCCCCAGTGTTCCCTCTCTCTCTCTCCCGCCAGTGTTTATCTCTCTCCCCCCCAGTGTTCCCTCTCTCTCTCTCCCCCCAGGGTTTCTCTCTCTCTCTCTCCCCAGAGTTCCTCTCTCTCTCCCCCCAGTGTTTCTCTCTGTGTCTTTCTCTCCCCCCAGTGTTTCTCTCTCTCTCTCTCCCCCAGTGTTTCTCTCTCTCTCCCTCCAGTGTTTCTCTCTCTCTCCCCCCAAGTTTTTCTCTATCTCCCCCCCCCAGTGTTTCTCTCTCTCTCTCTCCACCCCTGGTGTTTCTCTCTCTCCCCCCCCCCCCCGCAGTATTTCTCTCTCTCTTTCTCTCTCTCTCTCCCCAGTGTTTCACTCTCTCTCTCCCCTCAGTGTTTCTCTCTCACACCCAGTGTTTCTCCCTCTCTCTCCCCCTCTCTCTCCAAAGTGTTTCTGTCTCTCTCTCTTGCTCTCCCTCTCTCTCCAAAGTGTTTCACTCTCTCTCTCCCCCCAGTGTTTCTCTCTCCCCCCCCAGTGTTTGTCTCTCTCTCTCTGCACCCCCAGTGTTTCTTTCTCTCCCCCCAGTGTTTGTCTGTCTCTCTCTCCACCCCCAGTGTTTCACCCTCTCTCTCTCTCTCTCTCCAAAGTGTTTCTGTCTCTCTCTCTCCCCCCAGTGTTTCTCTCTCTCTCTCTCTCCCCGCCCAGTGTTTCTCTCTCTCTCTCTCTCCCCAGTGTTTCACTCTCTCTCTCCGTCCAGTGTTTCTCTCTCTCCCCCCAGTGTTTGTATTTCTCTCTCTCCCGCCAGTGTTTCTTTCTCTCTCTCTCTACCCCCAGTGTTTCTCTGTCTCTCTCTCCACCCAGTGGTTCTCTCTCTCTCCCCCAGTGTTTCTCTCTCTCTCCCCCCCAGGGTTTCTCTCTATCTCTCCCCCGAGTGTTACTCTCTCTCTCCCCCCAGTGTTTCTCTCTCTCTCTCCCCCAGTGTTTCTCTCTCTCTCTCCCTAGTGTTCGTCTCTTTCCCCCCAGTGTTTCTCTCTCTCCCCCCCCAGTGATTCTCTCTCTCACTCCTCAGTGTTTCTCTCTCTCTCTCTCTCTCCCCTAGTGTTTCTCTCTCTCTCTCTCTCCCTCTCTCTCTATCCACCTCTCTCTCTGTCTCTCCCCCAGTGTTTCTCTCTCTCCCCCCCAGTGATTCTCTCTCTCTCCACCCCCAGTGTTTCCCTCTCTCTCCCCCCAGTGTTTCCCTCTCTCTCCCCCCAGTGTTTCCCTCTCTCTCCTCCCAGTGTTTCTCTCTCTCTCCCCCCAGTGTTTTTCTCTCTCTCCCCCCCAGTATTTCTCTCTCCACCCCCCAGTGTTTTTTCTCTCTCTCTCCGCAGTGTTTCTCTCTCTCTCTCCCCAGTGTTTCTCTCTCTCTCTCTCTCTCTCTCTCTCTCCCCCCAGTGTTTCTCTCTCCCTCTCTCTCTCTCCCCCGAGTGTTTCTCTCTCTCTCTCTTTCCCCAGTGTTTCTATACCTCTCTCTCTGTCTCTCCCCCCGTGTTTCTCTCTCTCTCTCTCGCTCCCCCCATTGTTTCCCTCTCTCTCTCTATCCCCCCAGTGTTTCTCTCTCTCTCTCTCTCTCTCTCTCTCCCCCCAGTGTTTATCTCTCTCCCCCCCCAGTGTTCCCTCTCTCTCTCTCCCCCCAGGGTTTCTCTCTCTCTCTCTCCCCAGAGTTTCTCTCTCTCTCCCCCCAGTGTTTCTCTCTGTGTCTTTCTCTCCCCCCAGTGTTTCTCTCTCTCTCTCTCCCCCAGTGTTTCTCTCTCTCTCCCTCCAGTGTTTCTCTCTCTCTCCCCCCAAGTTTTTCTCTCTCTCCCCCCAGTGTTTCTCTCTCTCTCTCCACCCCTGGTGTTTCTCTCTCTCACCCCCCCCCCCCCGCAGTGTTTCTCTCTCTATTTCTCTCTCTCTCTCCCCAGTGTTTCACTCTCTCTCTCCCCCCAGTGTTTCTCTCTCACCCCCCAGTGTTTCTCCCTCTCTCTCTCCCTCTCTCTCCAAAGTGTTTCTGTCTCTCTCTCTCGCTCTCCCTCTCTCTCCAAAGTGTTTCACTCTCTCTCCCCCCAGTGTTTCTCTCTCTCCCCCCAGTGTTTGTCTCTCTCTCTGCACCCCCAGTGTTTCTTTCTCTCCCCCCAGTGTTTGTCTGTCTCTCTCTCCACCCCCAGTGTTTCACCCTCTCTCTCTCTCTCTCTCTCTCCAAAGTGTTTCTCTCTCTCTCTCTCCCCCAGTGTTTCTCTCTCTCTCCCTCCAGTGTTTCTCTCTCTCTCCCCCCAAGTTTTTCTCTCTCTCCCCCCAGTGTTTCTCTCTCTCTCTCTCCACCCCTGGTGTTTCTCTCTCTCCCCCCCCCCCCCCCGCAGTGTTTCTCTCTCTATTTCTCTCTCTCTCTCCCCAGTGTTTCACTCTCTCTCTACCCCCAGTGTTTCTCTCTCACCCCCCAGTGTTTCTCCCTCTCTCTCTCCCTCTCTCTCCAAAGTGTTTCTGTCTCTCTCTCTCGCTCTCCCTCTCTCTCCAAAGTGTTTAACTCTCTCTCTCCCCCCAGTGTTTCTCTCTCTCCCCCCAGTGTTTGTCTCTCTCTCTCTGCACCCCCAGTGTTTCTTTCTCTCCCCCCAGTGTTTGTCTGTCTCTCTCTCCACCCCCAGTGTTTCACCCTCTCTCTCTCTCTCTCTCTCTCTCTCCAAAGTGTTTCTGTCTCTCTCTCTCCCCGCCCAGTGTTTCTCTCTCTCTCTCTCTCTCCCCAGTGTTTCACTGTCTCTCTCCGTCCAGTGTTTCTCTCTCTCCCCCCAGTGTTTGTATTTCTCTCTCTCTCCCGCCAGTGTTTCTTTCTCTCTCTCTCTACCCCCAGTGTTTCTCTGTCTCTCTCTCCACCCAGTGGTTCTCTCTCTCTCTCCCCCAGTGTTTCTCTCTCTCTCCCCCCCAGGGTTTCTCTCTATCTCTCCCCCGAGTGTTTCTCTCTCTCTCCCCAGTGTTTCTCTCTCTCTCCCTAGTGTTTGTCTCTTTCCCCCCAGTGTTTCTCTCTCTCCCCCCCAGTGATTCTCTCTCTCACTCCCCAGTGTTTCTCTCTCTCTCTCTCTCTCCCCTAGTGTTTCTCTCTCTCTCTCTCTCCCTCTCTCTCTATCCACCTCTCTCTCTGTCTCTCCCCCAGTGTTTCTCTCTCTCCCCCCCAGTGATTCTCTCTCTCTCCACCCCCAGTGTTTCCCTCTCTCTCCCCACAGTGTTTCCCTCTCTCTCCCCCCAGTGTTTCCCTCTCTCTCCTCCCAGTGTTTCTCTCTCTCTCCCCCCAGTGTTTTTCTCTCTCTCCCCCCAGTATTTCTCTCTCCACCCCCCAGTGTTTTTTCTCTCTCTCTCCGCAGTGTTTCTCTCTCTCTCTCTCCCCAGTGTTTCTCTCTCTCTCTCTCTCTCTCTCTCCCCCCAGTGTTTATCTCTCTCCCCCCCCCAGTGTTCCCCCTCTCTCTCTCCCCCCAGTGTTTATCTCTCTCACCCCCAGTGTTCCCACTCTCTCTCTCCCCCCAGGGTTTTTCTCTCTCTTTCTCCCCAGAGTTTCTCTCTCTCTCCCCCCAGTGTTTCTCTCTGTGTCTTTCTCTCCCTCCAGTGTTTCTCTCTCTCTCCCCCCAGGGTTTTTCTCTCTCTCTCTCCCCAGAGTTTCTCTCTCTCTCCCCCCAGTGTTTCTCTCTGTGTCTTTCTCTCCCCCCAGTGTTTCTCTCTCTCTCTCCCCCCCAGTGTTCCCTCTCTCTCTCTCCCCCCAGTGTTTCTCTCTCTCTCCCCCCCAGGGTTTCTCTCTATCTCTCCCGCGAGTGTTTCTCTCTCTCTCCCCAGTGTTTCTCTCTCTCTCTCTCTCTCTCTCCCCCAGTGTTTCTCTCTCTCTCTCCCCCCAGTGTTTCCCTCTCTCTCTCCCCAGTGTTTCTCTCTCTCTCTCTCTCTCCCCCCAGTGTTTCTCTCTCCCTCTCTCTCTCTCCCCCCAGTGTTTCTCTCTCTCTCCCTTTCCCCAGTGTTTCTATACCTCTTTCTCTGTCTCTCCCCCCGTGTTTCTCTCTCTCTCTCTCGCTCCCCCCATTGTTTCCCTCTCTCTCTCTATCCCCCCAGTGTTTCTCTCTCTCTCTCTCTCTCTCCCCCCAGTGTTTATCTCTCTCCCCCCCAGTGTTCCCTCTCTCTCTCTCCCCCCAGTGTTTATCTCTCTCCCCCCAGTGTTCCCTCTCTCTCTCTCCCCCCAGGGTTTCTCTCTCTCTCTCTCCCCAGAGTTTCTCTCTCTCTCCCCCCAGTGTTTCTCTCTGTGTCTTTCTCTCCCCCCAGTGTTTCTCTCTCTCTCCCCCAGTGTTTCTCTCTCTCTCCCTCCAGTGTTTCTCTCTCTCTCCCCCCAAGTTTTTCTCTCTCTCCCCCCAGTTTTTCTCTCTCTCTCTCTCCACCCCTGGTGTTTCTCTCTCCCCCCCCCCCCCCCGCAGTGTTTCTCTCTCTCTTTCTCTCTCTCTCTCCCCAGTGTTTCACTCTCTCTCACCCCCCAGTGTTTCTCTCTCACCCCCCAGTGTTTCTCCCTCTCTCTCTCTCCCTCTCTCTCCAAAGTGTTTCTGTCTCTCTCTCTCGCTCTCCCTCTCTCTCCAAAGTGTTTCACTCTCTCCCTACCCCCAGTGTTTCTCTCTCTCCCCCCTGTGTTTGTCTCTCTCTCTCTGCACCCCCAGTGTTTCTTTCTCTCCCCCCAGTGTTTGTCTGTCTCTCTCTCTCCACCCCCAGTGTTTCACCCTCTCTCTCTCTCTCTCTCTCTCCAAAGTGTTTCTGTCTCTCTCTCTCCCCCAGTGTCTCTCTCTCTCTCTCTCTCCCCGCCCAGTGTTTCTCTCTCTCTCTCTCTCCCCAGTGTTTCACTCTCTCTCTCCGTCCAGTGTTTCTCTCTCTCCCCCCAGTGTTTGTATTTCTCTCTCTCACCCGCCAGTGTTTCTTTCTCTCTCTCTCTACCCCCAGTGTTTCTCTGTCTCTCTCTCCACCCAGTGGTTCTCTCTCTCTCTCCCCCAGTGTTTCTCTCTCTCTCCCCCCCAGGGTTTCTCTCTATCTCTCCCCCGAGTGTTTCTCTCTCTCTCCCCCCAGTGTTTCTCTCTCTCTCTCTCTCTCCCCCAGTGTTTCTCTCTCTCTCTCCCCCCAGTCTTTCTCTCTCTCTCCCCCCAGTGTTTCTCTCTCTCTCTCTCTACCCCGAGTGTTTCTCTCTCTCTCTCTCCCCAGTGCTTCTCTCTCACTCTCTCTCTCCCCAGTGTTTCACTCTCTCTCTCTCCCCCCAGTGTTTGTCTCTCTCCCCCAATGTTTGTCTCTCTCCCCCCAGTGTTTGTCTCTCTCCCCCCAGTGTTTGTCTCTCTCCCCCCAGCTTTTGTCTCTCTCTCTCCACCCACAGTGGTTCTCTCTCTCTCTATCTCTCCCCCCTGTGTTTCTCTGTGTCTCTCTCCCCCCAGTGTTTCTCTCTCTCTCTCTCCCCGTCCAGTGTTTCTCTCTCTCTCTCTCTCCCCAGTGTTTCACTCTCTCTCTCCGCCGAGTGTTTCTCTCTCTCCCCCCAGTGTTTGTATTTCTCTCTCTCTCCCGCCAGTATTTCTTTCTCTCTCTCTCTACCCCCAGTGTTTCTCTGTCTCTCTCTCCACCCAGTGGTTCTCTCTCTCTCTCCCCAAAGTGTTTCTCTCTCTCTCTCTCTCTCCCCCAGTGTTTCTTTCTCTCCCCCAGTGTTTCTCTCTCTCTCTCTCTCTCCCCAGTGTTTCTCTCTCTCTCTCCCCAGTGTTTCTCTCTCTCTCCCTACACCGAGTGTTTCTTTCTCTCTCCCCCCAGTGTTTCTCTCTCTCTCTCTCTCTCTTCAGTGCTTCACTCTCTCTCCGCAGTGTTTCTCTCTCTCCCTCCCCCCAGTGTTTCTCTCTCACCCCCCAGTGTTTCTCCCTCTCTCTCTCCCTCTCTCTCCAAAGTGTTTCTGTCTCTCTCTCTCTCTCTCCCTCTCTCTCCAAAGTGTTTCACTCTCTCTCACCCCCCAGTGTTTCTCTCTCTCCCCCCAGTGTTTGTCTCTCTCTCTCTCCACCCCCAGTGTTTCTTTCTCTCCCCCCAGTGTTTGTCTGTCTCTCTCTCCACCCCCAGTGTTTCACCCTCTCTCTCTCTCTCTCCAAAGTGTTTCTGCCTCTCTCTCTCTCCCCCCAGTGTTTCTCTCTCTCTCTCTCCCCAGTGTTTCACTCTCTCTCTCCCCCCAGTGTTTCTCTCTCAACCCCCAGTGTTTCTCCCTCTCTCTCTCCCTCTCTCTCCAAAGTGTTTCTGTCTCTCTCTCTCTCTCTCCCTCTCTCTCCAAAGTGTTTCACTCTCTCTCTCCCCGCAGTGTTTCTCTCTCTCCCCCCAGTGTTTGTCTCTCTCTCTCTCTGCACCCCCAGTGTTTCTTTCTCTCCCCCCATTGTTTGTCTGTCTCTCTCTCCACCCCCAGTGTTTCACCCTCTCTCTCTCTCTCTCTCTCTCTCTCCAAAGTGTTTCTGTCTCTCTCTCTCCCCCCAGTGTTTCTCTCTCTCTCTCTCTCCCCGCTCAGTATTTCTCTCTCTCTCTCTCTCCCCAGTGTTTCACTCTCTCTCTCCGCCCAGTGTTTCTCTCTCTCCCCCCAGTGTTTGTATTTCTCTCTCTCTCCCGCCAGTGTTTCTTTCTCTCTCTCTCTACCCCCAGTGTTTCTCTGTCTCTCTCTCCACCCAGTGGTTCTCTCTCTCTCTCTCCACAGTGTTTCTCTGTCTCTCTCTCCCCCAGTGTTTCTCTCTCTCCCCCCCAATGTTTCTCTCTCTCTCCCTACCCCTAGTGTTTCTTTCTCTCTCCCCCCAGTGTTTCTCTCTCACTCTCTCTCTCTCCCCAGTGCTTCACTCGCTCTCTCCCCCAGTGTTTCTCTCCCTCCCTCCCCCCAGTGTTTCTCTCTAACCCCCCAGTGTTTCTCCCTCTCTCTCTTCCTCTCTCTCCAAAGTGTTTCTGTCTCTCTCTCTCTCTCTCCCTCTCTCTCCAAAGTATTTCACTCTCTCTCTCCCCCCAGTGTTTCTCTCTCTCCCCCCAGTGTTTGTCTCTCTCTCTCTCCACCCCCAGTGTTTCTTTCTCTCCCCCCAGTGTTTGTCTGTCTCTCTCTCCACGGCCAGTGTTTCACCCTCTCTCTCTCTCTCTCCAAAGTGTTTCTGTCTCTCTCTCTCCCCCCAGTGTTTCTCTATCTCTCTCTCTCCCCGCCCAGTGTTTCTCTCTCTCTCTCTCTCCCCAGTGTTTCACTCTCTCTCTCCGCCCAGTGTTTCTCTCTCTCCCCCCAGTGTTTGTATTTCTCTCTCTCTCCCGCCAGTGTTTCTTTCTCTCTCTCTCTTCCCCCAGTGTTTCTCTGTCTCTCTCTCCATCCAGTGGTTCTCTCTCTCTCTCTCTCTCTCTCTTCAGTGCTTCACTCTCTCTCTCTCCCCGGTGCTTCACTCGCTCTCTCCCCCAGTGTTTCTCTCTCTCCCTCCCCCCAGTGATTCTCTCTCCCCCCAGTGTTTCTCTCTCTCTCCCCCAGTGTTTCTCTCTCTCTCTCTCCCCCAGTGTTTCTCTCTCTCCCCCCAGTGTTTTTCTCTCTCTCTCTCTCTAGTGTTTCTCTCTCTCTCTCTCCCCAGTGTTTCTCTCTCTCTCTCTCCCCCCATTGTTTCTCTCTCTCTCTCCACCAGTGTTTCTCTCTCTCCCTCTCTCCCCCCAGTGTTTCTCACTCTATCACCCCCCAGTGTTTCCCTCTCTCTCCCCCCAGTGTTTCTCTCTCTCTCCCCCCAGTGTTTCTCTCTCTACCCCCCCAGTGTTTTTCTCTCTCTCCCCCCAGTGTTTCTATCTCCACCCCCCAGTGTTTTTTTTCTCTCTCTCTCTCCGCAGTGTTTCTCTCTCACTCTCCCCAGTGTTTCTCTACCTCTCTCTCTGTCTCTCCCCCCGTGTTTCTCTCTCTCTCTCTCTCTCTCCCCCCATTGTTTCCCTCTCTCTCTCTCCCCCCAGTGTTTATCTCTCTCCCCCCCAGTGTTCCCTCTCTCTCTCTCCCCCCAGTGTTTAACTCTCTCCCCCCCAGTGTTCCCTCTCTCTCTCTCCCCCCAGTGTGTGTCTCTCTCTCTCTCGCCCCAGAGTTTCTCTCTCTCTCCCCCCAGTGTTTCTCTCTGTGTCTTTCTCTCCCCCCAGTGTTTCTCTCTCTTTCTCTCCCCCCAGTGTTTCTCTCTCTCTTTTCCCCCTTTGTTTCTCACTCTCTCTCCCCCCAGTGTCTCTCTCTCTCTCTCTCTCTCTCTCCCCACTGTTTAACTCTCGCTCTCCCCCCAGTGTTTCCCTCTCTCTCTCCCCAGTGTTTCTCTCTCTCCCCCAGTGTTTTTCTCTCTCTCCCCCCAGTGTTTCTCTCTCCACCCCCCAGTGTTTTTTTCTCTCTCTCTCTCCGCAGTGTTTCTCTCTCTCTCTCCCCAGTGTTTCTCTCTCTCTCGCTCTCTGGGTCTCTCCCCCCAGTGTTTCTCTCTCCCACCCTTTCTCTCCACCCAGCGTTTCTCTCTCTCTCTCTCTCTCCCCAGTGTTTCTCTCTCTCTCTCTCTCTCTCCCCCAGTGTTTCTCTCTCTCTCTCTCCCTCTCTCTCTATCCACCTCTCTCTCTGTCTCTCCCCCCGTGTTTCTCTCTCTCTCTCTCTTCCCCCAGTGTTTCTCGCTCTCTCTTCCCCCAGTGTTTCTCGCTCTCTCTTCCCCCAGTGTTTCTCTCTCTCTCCCCCCCCAGTGATTCTCTCTCTCTCTCTCCCCAGTGTTTCTCTCTCTCTCTCCCTAATATTTGTCTCTTTCCCCCCAGTGTTTCTCTCTCTCCCCCCCAGTGTTTCTCTCTCTCTCTCCCTAGTGTTTGTCTCTTTCCCCCCAGTGTTTCTCTCTCTCCCCCCCCAGTGATTCTCTCTCTCTCTGTCCCCAGTGTTTCTCTCTCTCTCTCTCTCTCCCCCCCAGTGTTAATCTCTCTCCCCCCAGTGTTCCCTCTCTCTCTCTCCCCCCAGTGTTTCTCTCTCTCTCCCCCCATTGTTTCTCAGTCTCTGTCCCCCCAGTGTTTCTCTCTCTCTCCCCCCCCCACTGTTTCTCTCTCTCTCTCTCCCCAGTGTTTATCTTTCTCTCTCACCAGTGCTTCTCTCTCTCCCCCGAGTGTTTCTCTATCTCTCCCCCCGCTTTGTTTCTCTCTCTCTCTCTTCATCTCTCCCCCAGTGTTTCTCTCGCTCTCTCTCCCACGAGTGTTTCTCTCTCTCTCTCCCCAGTGTTTCTCTCTCTCCCCCCCAGTGTTTCTCTCTCTCCCCCCCCCAGTGATTCTCTCTCTCTCTCCCCACTGTTTCTCTCCCTCTCACCCAGTGTTTCTCTCTCTCTCTCCACCCCTACTGTTTATCTCTCTCTCACTGCCCCCCCATTGTTTCCCTCTCTCTCTCCCCCCAGGGTTTCTCTCTCTCTCTCCCCCCCCCCGAGTGTTTCTCTCTCTCTCTCTCCCCCCCAGTGTTTCTCTCTCTCTTTCCCCCCAGTGTTTCTCTCTCTCCCCCCCAGTGATTCTCTCTCTCTCTCTCCCCACTGTTTCTCTCCCTCTAACCCAGTGTTTCTCTCTCTCTCTCTCCACCCAGAGTGTTTATCTCTCTCTCACCGCCCCCCCATTGTTTCCCTCTCTCTTTCCCCCCAGGGTTTCTCTCTCTCCCCCCCCCCCCCCCGCGAGTGTTTCTCTCTCTCTCCACCCCGAGTGTTTCTCTCTCTCCCCCCCCCCCCACAGTGTCTCTCTCTCTCTCTCTCTCTCCCCAGTCTTTCTCTCTCTCTCTCTCTCCCCGGTGTTTCACTCTCTCTCTCCGCACAGTGTTTCTCTCTCTCCCCCCCAGTGTTTCTAGCTCTTTCTCTCTCTCTCCCCCAGTGTTTCTCTCTCTCTCTCCCCCAGTGTTTCTCTCTCTATCTCTACCCCCAGGGTTTCTCTGTCTCTCGCTCCACCCAGTTTTTCTCTCTCTCTTTCCCCACAGTGTTTCTCTCTCTCTCTCTCTCTCTCCCAGTGTTTCTCACTCTCCCCAGTGTTTCTCTCTCTCTCTCTCTCCCCCCAGTGTTTCTCTCTCTCTCTCCCCAGTGTTTCTCTCTCTCCCCCCAGTATTTCTCTCTCTCTATCTCTACCCCCAGTGTTTCTCTGTCTCTCTCTTCCCCCAGTGTTTCTCTCTCTCTCCCACCAGTGTTTCTCTCTCTCTCTCCCCCAGTGTTTCTAGCTCTTTCTCTCTCTCTCCCCCAGTGTTTCTCTCTCTATCTCTACCCCCAGGGTTTCTCTGTCTCTCGCTCCACCCAGTTTTTCTCTCTCTCTCTCCCCACAGTGTTTCTCTCTCTCTCTCTCTCCCAGTGTTTCTCACTCTACCCAGTGTTTCTCTCTCTCTCCCTCTCCCCCCAGTGTTTCTCTCTCTCTCTCCCCCAGTGTTTCTCTCTCTATCTCTACCCCCAGGGTTTCTCTGTCTCTCGCTCCACCCAGTTTTTCTCTCTCTCTCTCCCCACAGTGTTTCTCTCTCTCTCTCTCCCAGTGTTTCTCACTCTCCCCAGTGTTTCTCTCTCTCTCTCTCTCCCCCCAGTGTTTCTCTCTCTCTCTCCCCAGTGTTTCTCTCTCCCCCCCAGTATTTCTCTCTCTCTCTCTCTCCCCCAGTGTTTCACTCTCTCTCCCCCCAGTGTTTCTCTCTCTCCCCCCAGTGTTTGTCACTCTCTCTCTCCCCCCAGTGTTTGTCTCTCTCTCTCTCCCCCCCCCCGAGTGTTTCTCTCTCTCTCTCTCTCCCCCAGTGTTTCTCTCTCTCTCTCTCCCCCAGTGTATCTCTCTCTCTCTCTCCCCCAGTGTTTCTCTCTCTCTCTACCCCAGTGATTCTCTCTCTCTCTCTCTCTCTCCCAGTGTTTCTCTCTCTCTCTTCCCCCAGTGTTTCTCTCTCTCTCTCTATCCCCCAGTGTTTCTCTCTCTCCCCCCAGTGTTTCCATCTCTCTCCCACCGAGTTTTTCTCTCTCTCCGCCCCCCCAGTGTTTCTCTCTCTATCTCGACCCCCAGTGTTTCTCTCTCTCGCTCTCTCTCTCCTCCAGTGTTTCTCTCTCTCTCTACCAGTGTTTCTCTCTCTCTCCCCCCAGTGTTTCTCTCTCTCTCTCTCTCCCAGTGTTGCTCTCTCTATCCCCCCAGTGTTTCCCTCTCTCTCTACCCTAGTTTTTCTCTCTCCCACCCAGTCTTTCTCTCTCTCTCTCTCTCTCTCTCTCCCCCATTGTTTCTCTCTCCCTCTTCCCCCAGTGTTTCTCTCTCTCTCTCCCCCAGTGTTTCTCTCTCTCTCTCCCCAGTGTTTCCATCTCTCTCCCACCTCGTTTTTCTATCTCTCTTCCCCCCCCCACTGTTTCTCTCTCTCTCTCCACCGCCAGAGTTTCTCTCTCTCTCTCCCCCCCCCCAGTGTTTCTCTCTCCCTCTCCCCCCAGTGTTTCCCTCTCTCTTCCCCGGAGTTTTTCTCTCTCTTCCGCCCCCCCCCCAGTGATTCTCTCTCTCTACCCCCAGTGTTTCTCTCTCTCTCTCACCCCCCGAGTTGTTCTCTCTCTCCCCCCGCAGTGTTTCTCTCTCTCTCCTCCAGTGTTTCTCTCTCTCTCTATCTCTCTCTCTCCCAGTGTTTCTCTCTCTCTCTTCCCCCAGTGTTTCTCTCTCTCTCTCTCTATCCCCCAGTGTTTCTCTCTCTCTACCACCAATGTTTCCATCTCTCTCCCACCGAGTTTTTCTCTCTCTCCGCCCCCCCCATTGTTTCCCTCTCTCTCTCCCCCCAGGGTTTCTCTCTCTCTCCCCCCCCCCCGCGAGTGTTTCTCTCTCTCTCTCTCTCCCCCCCCCAGTGTTTCTCTCTCTCTTTCCCCCCAGTGTTTCTCTCTCCCCCCCAGTGATTCTCTCTCTCTCTCCCCACTGTTTCTCTCCCTCTAACCCAGTGTTTCTCTCTCTCTCTCTCCACCCCTAGTGTTTATCTCTCTCTCACCGCCCCCCCATTGTTTCCCTCTCTCTCTCCCCCCAGGGTTTCTCTCTCTCTCTCCACCCCCCCCCCCGAGTGTTTCTCTCTCTCTCCACCCCGAGTGTTTCTCTCTCTCCCCCCCAGTGTTTCTCTCTCTATCTCTCTCTCTCCCCAGTGTTTCTCTCTCTCTCTCTCTCCCCAGTGTTTCACTCTCTCTCCGTACAGTGTTTCTCTCTCTCCCCTCCCCAGTGTTTGTCTTTCTCTCTCTCCACCCCCGTGTTTCTTTCTCTCTCTCTCTCTCTACCCCCAGTGTTTCTCTGTCTCTCTCTTCCCCCAGTGTTTCTCTCTCTCTCCCACCAGTGATTCTCTCTCTCTCTCTCCCCCAGTGTTTCTAGCTCTTTCTCTCTCTCCCCCCCAGTGTTTCTCTCTCTCTCTCCCCCAGTGTTTCTCTCTCTATCTCTACCCCCAGGGTTTCTCTGTCTCTCGCTCCACCCAGTGTTTCTCTCTCTCTCCCCACAGTGTCTCTCTCTCTCTCTCTCTCCCTCTCCCAGTGTTTCTCTCTCTCCCCAGTGTCTCTCTCTCTCTCTCTCCCCCCAGTGTCTCTCTCTCTCTCCCCCCAGTGTTTCTCTCTCTCTCTCCCCAGTGTTTCTCTCTCTCTCTCCCCCCGTGTTTCTCTCTCTCCCTCCCCCCAGTGTTTCTCTCTCTCAACCAGTGTTTGTCTGTCTCTCTCTCCACCCCCAGTGTTTCTCCCTCTCTCTCTCTCTCTCTCTCTCCCCCCAGTGTTTCTGTATCTCACCCCAGTCTTTTTCTCTCTCTCTCTCCACCCCCAGTGTTTCTTCCTCTCCCTCTCGACCCCCAGTGTTTCTCTGTCTCTCTCTCCCCCCAGTATTTCTCTCTCTCTCTCCCCCCAGTGTTTCACTCTCTCTCCCCCCAGTGTTTCTCTCTCTTCCCCCAGTGTTTGTCACTCTCTCTCTCCCCCCAGTGTTTCTCTCTCTCTCTCTCCCCCCCAGTGTCTCTCTCTCTCTCTCTCTCTCCCAGTGTTTCTCTCTCTCTCTCCCCCAGTGTATCTCTCTCTCTCTCTCTCCCCCAGTGTTTCTCTCTCTCTCCCCCCCAGTGATTCTCTCTCTCTCTCTCCCCAGTGTTTCTCTCTCTCTCTCCCTAATATTTGTCTCTTTCCCCCCAGTGTTTCTCTCTCTCCCCCCAGTGTTTCTCTCTCTCTCTCCCTAGTGTTTGTCTCTTTCCCCCCAGTGTTTCTCTCTCTCCCCCCCCCAGTGATTCTCTCTCTCTCTTTTTCTCTCTCTCTCTCTCTCTCCCCCCCAGTGTTAATCTCTCTCCCCCCAGTGTTCCCTCTCTCTCTCTCCCCCCAGTGTTTCTCTCTCTCTCCCCCAATTGTTTCTCAGTCTCTGTCCCCCCAGTGTTTCTCTCTCTCTCTCTCCCCCCCACTGTTTCTCTCTCTCTCTCTCCCCAGTGTTTATCTTTCTCTCTCACCAGTGCTTCTCTCTCTCCCCCGAGTGTTTCTCTCTATCTCTCCCCCCGCTTTGTTTCTCTCTCTCTCTCTTCATCTCTCCCCCAGTGTTTCTCTCCTCTCTCTCCCACGAGTGTTTCTCTCTCTCTCTCCCCAGTGTTTCTCTCTCTCCCCCCCCAGTGTTTCTCTCTCTCCCCCCCAGTGATTCTCTCTCTCTCTCCCCACTGTTTCTCTCCCTCTCACCCAGTGTTTCTCTCTCTCTCTCCACCCCTACTGTTTATCTCTCTCTCACTGCCCCCCCCATTGTTTCCCTCTCTCTCTCCCCCAGGGTTTCTCTCTCTCTCTCCCCCCCCCCGAGTGTTTCTCTCTCTCTCTCTCTCTCCCCCCCAGTGTTTCTCTCTCTCTTTCCCCCCAGTGTTTCTCTCTCTCCCCCCCCAGTGATTCTCTCTCTCTCTCCCCACTGTTTCTCTCCCTCTAACCCAGTGTTTCTCTCTCTCTCTCTCCACCCAGAGTGTTTATCTCTCTCTCACCGCCCCCCCATTGTTTCCCTCTCTCTTTCCCCCCAGGGTTTCTCTCTCCCCCCCCCCCCCGCGAGTGTTTCTCTCTCCACCCCGAGTGTTTCTCTCTCTCCCCCACCCCCCAGTGTCTCTCTCTCTCTCTCTCTCCCCAGTGTTTCTCTCTCTCTCTCTCTCCCGGTGTTTCACTCTCTCTCTCCGCACAGTGTTTCTCTCTCTCTCCCCCCCCCCCCCCAGTGTTTCTAGCTCTTTCTCTCTCTCTCCCCCAGTTTTTCTCTCTCTCTCTCCCCCAGTGTTTCTCTCTCTATCTCTACCCCCAGGCTTTCTCTGTCTCTCGCTCCACCCAGTTTTTCTCTCTCTCTTTCCCCACAGTGTTTCTCTCTCTCTCTCCCCCAGTGTTTCTAGCTCTTTCTCTCTCTCTCCCCCAGTGTTTCTCTCTCTATCTCTAACCCCAGGGTTTCTCTGTCTCTCGCTCCACCCAGTTTTTCTCTCTCTCTCTCCCCACAGTGTTTCTCTCTCTCTCTCTCTCTCTCCCAGTGTTTCTCACTCTCCCCAGTGTTTCTCTCTCTCTCTCTCTCCCCCCCAGTGTTTCTCTCTCTCTCTCCCCAGTGTTTCTCTCTCTCCCCCCAGTATTTCTCTCTCTCTCTCTCCCCCCAGTGTTTCACTCTCTCTCCCCCCAGTGTTTCTCTCTATCCCCCCAGTGTTTGTCACTCTCTCTCCCCCCAGTGTTTCTCTCTCTCCCCCCCAGTGATTCTCTCTCTCTCTCCCCACTGTTTCTCTCCCTCTCACCCAGTGTTTCTCTCTCTCTCTCCACCCCCTACTGTTTATCTCTCTCTCACTGCCCCCCCCATTGTTTCCCTCTCTCTCTCCCCCCAGGGTTTCTCTCTCTCCCCCCCCCCCCCGAGTGTTTCTCTCTCTCTCTCTCTCTCTCCCCCCCAGTGTTTCTCTCTCTCTTTCCCCCCAGTGTTTCTCTCTCTCCCCCCCCAGTGATTCTCTCTCTCTCTCTCCCCACTGTTTCTCTCCCTCTAACCCAGTGTTTCTCTCTCTCTCTCTCCACCCAGAGTGTTTATCTCTCTCTCACCGCCCCCCCATTGTTTCCCTCTCTCTTTCCCCCCAGGGTTTCTCTCTCTCCCCCCCCCCCCGCGAGTGTTTCTCTCTCTCTCCACCCCGAGTGTTTCTCTCTCCCCCCCCCCCCCCCCAGTGTCTCTCTCTCTCTCTCTCTCTCTCCCCAGTGTTTCTCTCTCTCTCTCTCTCCCCGGTGTTTCACTCTCTCTCTCCGCACAGTGTTTCTCTCTCTCCCCCCCCCCCCCCAGTGTTTCTAGCTCTTTCTCTCTCTCTCCCCCAGTGTTTCTCTCTCTCTCTCCCCCAGTGTTTCTCTCTCTATCTCTACCCCCAGGGTTTCTCTGTCTCTCGCTCCACCCAGTTTTTCTCTCTCTCTTTCCCCACAGTGTTTCTCTCTCTCTCTCTCTCTCTCTCTCTCCCAGTGTTTCTCACTCTTCCCAGTGTTTCTCTCTCTCTCTCTCTCTCCCCAGTGTTTCTCTCTCTCTCTCCCCAGTGTTTCTCTCTCTCCCCCCAGTATTTCTCTCTCTCTATCTCTACCCCCAGTGTTTCTCTGTCTCACTCTTCCCCCAGTGTTTCTCTCTCTCTCCCACCAGTGTTTCTCTCTCTCTCTCCCCCAGTGTTTCTAGCTCTTTCTCTCTCTCTCCCCCAGTGTTTCTCTCTCTATCGCTACCCCCAGGGTTTCTCTGTCTCTCGCTCCACCCAGTTTTTCTCTCTCTCTCTCCCCACAGTGTTTCTCTCTCTCTCTCTCTCCCAGTGTTTCTCACTCTCCCCAGTGTTTCTCTCTCTCTCTCTCTCCCCCCAGTGTTTCTCTCTCTCTCTCCCCCAGTGTTTCTCTCTCTATCTCTACCCCCAGGGTTTCTCTGTCTCTCGCTCCACCCAGTTTTTCTCTCTCTCTCTCCCCACAGTGTTTCTCTCTCTCTCTCTCTCTCCCAGTGTTTCTCACTCTCCCCAGTGTTTCTCTCTCTCTCTCTCTCCCCCCAGTGTTTCTCTCTCTCTCTCCCCAGTGTTTCTCTCTCCCCCCCAGTATTTCTCTCTCTCTCTCTCCCCCCAGTGTTTCACTCTCTCTCCCCCCAGTGTTTCTCTCTCTCCCCCCAGTGTTTGTCACTCTCTCTCTCCCCCCAGTGTTTGTCTCTCTCTCTCTCCCCCCCCCCGAGTGTTTCTCTCTCTCTCTCTCTCCCCCAGTGTTTCTCTCTCTCTCTCTCCCCCAGTGTATCTCTCTCTCTCTCTCCCCCAGTGTTTCTCTCTCTCTCTCTACCCCAGTGATTCTCTCTCTCTCTCTCTCTCTCCCAGTGTTTCTCTCTCTCTCTTCCCCCAGTGTTTCTCTCTCTCTCTCTATCCCCCAGTGTTTCTCTCTCTCCCCCCGTGTTTCCATCTCTCTCCCACCGAGTTTTTCTCTCTCTCCGCCCCCCCAGTGTTTCTCTCTCTATCTCGACCCCCAGTGTTTCTCTCTCTCGCTCTCTCTCTCCTCCAGTGTTTCTCTCTCTCTCTACCAGTGTTTCTCTCTCTCTCCCCCCCCTTGTGTTTCTCTCTCTCTCTCTCTCCCAGTGTTGCTCTCTCTATCCCCCCAGTGTTTCCCTCTCTCTCTACCCTAGTTTTTCTCTCTCCCACCCAGTCTTTCTCTCTCTCTCTCTCTCTCTCTCTCCCCCATTGTTTCTCTCTCTCTCTTCCCCCAGTGTTTCTCTCTCTCTCTCCCCCAGTGTTTCTCTCTCTCTCTCCCCAGTGTTTCCATCTCTCTCCCACCTCGTTTTTCTATCTCTCTTCCCCCCCCCCACTGTTTCTCTCTCTCTCTCCACCGCCAGAGTTTCTCTCTCTCTCTCCCACCCCCCCAGTGTTTCTCTCTCCCTCTCCCCCCAGTGTTTCCCTCTCTCTTCCCCGGAGTTTTTCTCTCTCTTCCGCCCCCCCCCCCAGTGATTCTCTCTCTCTACCCCCAGTGTTTCTCTCTCTCTCTCACCCCCCGAGTTGTTCTCTCTCTCCCCCCGCAGTGTTTCTCTCTCTCTCCTCCAGTGTTTCTCTCTCTCTCTATCTCTCTCTCTCCCAGTGTTTCTCTCTCTCTCTTCCCCCAGTGTTTCTCTCTCTCTCTCTCTATCCCCCAGTGTTTCTCTCTCTCTACCACCAATGTTTCCATCTCTCTCCCACCGAGTTTTTCTCTCTCTCCGCCCCCCCATTGTTTCCCTCTCTCTCTCCCCCCAGGGTTTCTCTCTCTCTCCCCCCCCCCCGCGAGTGTTTCTCTCTCTCTCTCTCTCCCCCCCCCCAGTGTTTCTCTCTCTCTTTCCCCCCAGTGTTTCTCTCTCCACCCCAGTGATTCTCTCTCTCTCTCCCCACTGTTTCTCTCCCTCTAACCCAGTGTTTCTCTCTCTCTCTCTCCACCCCTAGTGTTTATCTCTCTCTCACCGCCCCCCCATTGTTTCCCTCTCTCTCTCCCCCCAGGGTTTCTCTCTCTCTCTCCACCCCCCCCCCCCGAGTGTTTCTCTCTCTCTCCACCCCGAGTGTTTCTCTCTCTCCCCCCCAGTGTTTCTCTCTCTATCTCTCTCTCTCCCCAGTGTTTCTCTCTCTCTCTCTCTCCCCAGTGTTTCACTCTCTCTCCGTACAGTGTTTCTCTCTCTCCCCCCCCCCAGTGTTTGTCTTTCTCTCTCTCCACCCCCGTGTTTCTTTCTCTCTCTCTCTCTCTACCCCCAGTGTTTCTCTGTCTCTCTCTTCCCCCAGTGTTTCTCTCTCTCTCCCACCAGTGATTCTCTCTCTCTCTCTCCCCCAGTGTTTCTAGCTCTTTCTCTCTCTCCCCCCCAGTGTTTCTCTCTCTCTCTCCCCCAGTGTTTCTCTCTCTATCTCTACCCCCAGGGTTTCTCTGTCTCTCGCTCCACCCAGTGTTTCTCTCTCTCTCTCCCCACAGTGTCTCTCTCTCTCTCTCTCTCCCTCTCCCAGTGTTTCTCTCTCTCCCCAGTGTCTCTCTCTCTCTCCCTCCCCCCAGTGTCTCTCTCTCTCTCCCCCCAGTGTTTCTCTCTCTCTCTCCCCAGTGTTTCTCTCTCTCTCTCCCCCCGTGTTTCTCTCTCTCCCTCCCCCCAGTGTTTCTCTCTCTCAACCAGTGTTTGTCTGTCTCTCTCTCCAACCCCAGTGTTTCTCCCTCTCTCTCTCTCTCTCTCTCTCCCCCCAGTGTTTCTGTATCTCACCCCAGTCTTTTTCTCTCTCTCTCTCCACCCCCAGTGTTTCTTCCTCTCCCTCTCGACCCCCAGTGTTTCTCTGTCTCTCTCTCCCCCCAGTATTTCTCTCTCTCTCTCCCCCCAGTGTTTCACTCTCTCTCCCCCCAGTGTTTCTCTCTCTTCCCCCAGTGTTTGTCACTCTCTCTCTCCCCCCAGTGTTTCTCTCTCTCTCTCTCCCCCCCAGTGTCTCTCTCTCTCTCTCTCTCTCCCAGTGTTTCTCTCTCTCTCTCCCCCAGTGTATCTCTCTCTCTCTCTCTCCCCCAGTGTTTCTCTCTCTCTCCCCCCCAGTGATTCTCTCTCTCTCTCTCCCCAGTGTTTCTCTCTCTCTCTCCCTAATATTTGTCTCTTTCCCCCCAGTGTTTCTCTCTCTCCCCCCAGTGTTTCTCTCTCTCTCTCCCTAGTGTTTGTCTCTTTCCCCCCAGTGTTTCTCTCTCTCCCCCCCCCCAGTGATTCTCTCTCTCTCTGTCCCCAGTGTTTCTCTCTCTCTCTCTCTCTCCCCCCCAGTGTTAATCTCTCTCCCCCCAGTGTTCCCTCTCTCTCTCTCCCCCCAGTGTTTCTCTCTCTCTCCCCCAATTGTTTCTCAGTCTCTGTCCCCCCAGTGTTTCTCTCTCTCTCTCTCCCCCCCACTGTTTCTCTCTCTCTCTCTCCCCAGTGTTTATCTTTCTCTCTCACCAGTGCTTCTCTCTCTCCCCCGAGTGTTTCTCTATCTCTCCCCCCGCTTTGTTTCTCTCTCTCTCTCTTCATCTCTCCCCCAGTGTTTCTCTCGCTCTCTCTCCCACGAGTGTTTCTCTCTCTCTCTCCCCAGTGTTTCTCTCTCTCCCCCCCAGTGTTTCTCTCTCTCCCCCCCAGTGATTCTCTCTCTCTCTCCCCACTGTTTCTCTCCCTCTCACCCAGTGTTTCTCTCTCTCTCTCCACCCCTACTGTTTATCTCTCTCTCACTGCCCCCCCCATTGTTTCCCTCTCTCTCTCCCCCAGGGTTTCTCTCTCTCTCTCTCTCCCCCCCCCCCGAGTGTTTCTCTCTCTCTCTCTCTCTCCCCCCCAGTGTTTCTCTCTCTCTTTCCCCCCAGTGTTTCTCTCTCTCCCCCCCCAGTGATTCTCTCTCTCTCTCCCCACTGTTTCTCTCCCTCTAACCCAGTGTTTCTCTCTCTCTCTCTCCACCCAGAGTGTTTATCTCTCTCTCACCGCCCCCCCATTGTTTCCCTCTCTCTTTCCCCCCAGGGTTTCTCTCTCCCCCCCCCCCCCCCCGCGAGTGTTTCTCTCTCCACCCCGAGTGTTTCTCTCTCTCCCCCACCCCCCAGTGTCTCTCTCTCTCTCTCTCTCTCCCCAGTGTTTCTCTCTCTCTCTCTCTCCCCGGTGTTTCACTCTCTCTCTCCGCACAGTGTTTCTCTCTCCCCCCCCCCCCCCAGTGTTTCTAGCTCTTTCTCTCTCTCTCCCCCAGTGTTTCTCTCTCTCTCTCCCCCAGTGTTTCTCTCTCTATCTCTACCCCCAGGCTTTCTCTGTCTCTCGCTCCACCCAGTTTTTCTCTCTCTCTTTCCCCACAGTGTTTCTCTCTCTCTCTCCCCCAGTGTTTCTAGCTCTTTCTCTCTCTCTCCCCCAGTGTTTCTCTCTCTATCTCTAACCCCAGGGTTTCTCTGTCTCTCGCTCCACCCAGTTTTTCTCTCTCTCTCTCCCCACAGTGTTTCTCTCTCTCTCTCTCTCTCTCCCAGTGTTTCTCACTCTCCCCAGTGTTTCTCTCTCTCTCTCTCTCCCCCCAGTGTTTCTCTCTCTCTCTCCCCAGTGTTTCTCTCTCTCCCCCCAGTATTTCTCTCTCTCTCTCTCCCCCCAGTGTTTCACTCTCTCTCCCCCCAGTGTTTCTCTCTATCCCCCCAGTGTTTGTCACTCTCTCTCCCCCCAGTGTTTCTCTCTCTCCCCCCCAGTGATTCTCTCTCTCTCTCCCCACTGTTTCTCTCCCTCTCACCCAGTGTTTCTCTCTCTCTCTCCACCCCTACTGTTTATCTCTCTCTCACTGCCCCCCCCATTGTTTCCCTCTCTCTCTCCCCCCAGGGTTTCTCTCTCTCCCCCCCCCCCCGAGTGTTTCTCTCTCTCTCTCTCTCTCTCCCCCCCAGTGTTTCTCTCTCTCTTTCCCCCCAGTGTTTCTCTCTCTCCCCCCCCAGTGATTCTCTCTCTCTCTCTCCCCACTGTTTCTCTCCCTCTAACCCAGTGTTTCTCTCTCTCTCTCTCCACCCAGAGTGTTTATCTCTCTCTCACCGCCCCCCCATTGTTTCCCTCTCTCTTTCCCCCCAGGGTTTCTCTCTCTCCCCCCCCCCCCCGCGAGTGTTTCTCTCTCTCTCCACCCCGAGTGTTTCTCTCTCTCCCCCCCCCCCAGTCTCTCTCTCTCTCTCTCTCTCTCCCCAGTGTTTCTCTCTCTCTCTCTCTCCCCGGTGTTTCACTCTCTCTCTCCGCACAGTGTTTCTCTCTCTCCCCCCCCCCCCCAGTGTTTCTAGCTCTTTCTCTCTCTCTCCCCCAGTGTTTCTCTCTCTCTCTCCCCCAGTGTTTCTCTCTCTATCTCTACCCCCAGGGTTTCTCTGTCTCTCGCTCCACCCAGTTTTTCTCTCTCTCTTTCCCCACAGTTTTTCTCTCTCTCTCTCTCTCTCTCTCTCCCAGTGTTTCTCACTCTTCCCAGTGTTTCTCTCTCTCTCTCTCTCTCCCCAGTGTTTCTCTCTCTCTCTCCCCAGTGTTTCTCTCTCTCCCCCCAGTATTTCTCTCTCTCTATCTCTACCCCCAGTGTTTCTCTGTCTCACTCTTCCCCCAGTGTTTCTCTCTCTCTCCCACCAGTGTTTCTCTCTCTCTCTCCCCCAGTGTTTCTAGCTCTTTCTCTCTCTCTCCCCCAGTGTTTCTCTCTCTATCGCTACCCCCAGGGTTTCTCTGTCTCTCGCTCCACCCAGTTTTTCTCTCTCTCTCTCCCCACAGTGTTTCTCTCTCTCTCTCTCTCCCAGTGTTTCTCACTCTCCCCAGTGTTTCTCTCTCTCTCTCTCTCCCCCCAGTGTTTCTCTCTCTCTCTCCCCCAGTGTTTCTCTCTCTATCTCTACCCCCAGGGTTTCTCTGTCTCTCGCTCCACCCAGTTTTTCTCTCTCTCTCTCCCCACAGTGTTTCTCTCTCTCTCTCTCTCTCCCAGTGTTTCTCACTCTCCCCAGTGTTTCTCTCTCTCTCTCTCTCCCCCAGTGTTTCTCTCTCTCTCTCCCCAGTGTTTCTCTCTCTCCCCCCAGTATTTCTCTCTCTCTCTCTCCCCCCAGTGTTTCACTCTCTCTCCCCCCAGTGTTTCTCTCTCTCCCCCCAGTGTTTGTCACTCTCTCTCTCCCCCCAGTGTTTGTCTCTCTCTCTCTCCCCCCCCCCGAGTGTTTCTCTCTCTCTCTCTCCCCCAGTGTTTCTCTCTCTCTCTCCCCCCCAGTGTATCTCTCTCTCTCTCTCCCCCAGTGTTTCTCTCTCTCTCTCTACCCCAGTGATTCTCTCTCTCTCTCTCTCTCTCCCAGTGTTTCTCTCTCTCTCTTCCCCCAGTGTTTCTCTCTCTCTCTCTATCCCCCAGTGTTTCTCTGTCTCCCCCCAGTGTTTCCATCTCTCTCCCACCGAGTTTTTCTCTCTCTCCGCCCCCCCAGTGTTTCTCTCTCTCTCTCGACCCCCAGTGTTTCTCTCTCTCGCTCTCTCTCTCCTCCAGTGTTTCTCTCTCTCTCTCCTCCAGTGTTTCTCTCTCTCTCTACCAGTGTTTCTCTCTCTCTCCCCCCAGTGTTTCTCTCTCTCTCTCTCTCTCCCAGTGTTGCTCTCTCTATCCCCCCAGTGTTTCCCTCTCTCTCTACCCTAGTTTTTCTCTCTCCCACCCAGTCTTTCTCTCTCTCTCTCTCTCTCTCTCTCCCCCATTGTTTCTCTCTCTCTCTTCCCCCAGTGTTTCTCTCTCTCTCTCCCCCAGTGTTTCTCTCTCTCTCTCCCCAGTGTTTCCATCTCTCTCCCACCTCGTTTTTCTATCTCTCTTCCCCCCCCCCCACTGTTTCTCTCTCTCTCTCCACCGCCAGAGTTTCTCTCTCTCTCTCTCCCCCAGTGTTTCTCTCTCTCTCTCCCCCCAGTGTTTCCCTCTCTCTCCCCCCAAGTTTTTCTCTCTCTCCCCCCCCCAGTGTTTCTCTCTCCCTCTCCCCCCAGTGTTTCCCTCTCTCTTCCCCGGAGTTTTTCTCTCTCTTCCGCACCCCCCCCCCCAGTGATTCTCTCTCTCTCTACCCCCAGTGTTTCTCTCTCTCTCTCACCCCCCGAGTTGTTCTCTCTCTCCCCCCCGCAGTGTTTCTCTCTCTCTCCCCCAGTGTTTCTCTCTCTCTCTCTCTCTCTCCCAGTGTTTCTCTCTCTCTCTTCCCCCAGTGTTTCTCTCTCTCTCTCTCTATCCCCCAGTGTTTCTCTCTCTCTACCACCAATGTTTCCATCTCTCTCCCACCGAGTTTTTCTCTCTCTCCGCCCCCCCATTGTTTCCCTCTCTCTCTCTCCCCCCAGGGTTTCTCTCTCTCCCCCCCCCCCGCGAGTGTTTCTCTCTCTCTCTCTCTCCCCCCCCCCCAGTGTTTCTCTCTCTCTTTCCCCCCAGTGTTTCTCTCTCCCCCCCAGTGATTCTCTCTCTCTCTCCCCACTGTTTCTCTCCCTCTAACCCAGTGTTTCTCTCTCTCTCTCTCCACCCCTAGTGTTTATCTCTCTCTCACCGCCCCCCCATTGTTTCCCTCTCTCTCTCCCCCCAGGGTTTCTCTCTCTCTCTCCAACCCTCCCCCCCGAGTGTTTCTCTCTCTCTCCACCCCGAGTGTTTCTCTCTCTCCCCCCCCAGTGTTTCTCTCTCTATCTCTCTCTCTCCCCAGTGTTTCTCTCTCTCTCTCTCTCCCCAGTGTTTCACTCTCTCTCCGCACAGTGTTTCTCTCTCTCCCCCCCCAGTGTTTGTCTTTCTCTCTCTCCACCCCCGTGTTTCTTTCTCTCTCTCTCTCTCTACCCCCAGTGTTTCTCTGTCTCTCTCTTCCCCCAGTGTTTCTCTCTCTCTCCCACCAGTGTTTCTCTCTCTCTCTCTCCCCCAGTGTTTCTAGCTCTTTCTCTCTCTCCCCCCCAGTGTTTCTCTCTCTCTCTCCCCCAGTGTTTCTCTCTCTATCTGTACCCCCAGGGTTTCTCTGTCTCTCGCTCCACCCAGTGTTTCTCTCTCTCTCTCCCCACAGTGTCTCTCTCTCTCTCTCTCTCTCTCCCAGTGTTTCTCTCTCTCCCCAGTGTTTCTCTCTCTCTCTCTCCCCCCAGTGTTTCTCTCTCTCTCTCCCCAGTGTTTCTCTCTCTCTCTCCCCCCGTGTTTCTCTCTCTCCCTCCCCCCAGTGTTTCTCTCTCTCAACCAGTGTTTGTCTGTCTCTCTCTCCACCCCCAGTGTTTCTCCCTCTCTCTCTCTCTCTCTCTCTCCCCCAGTGTTTCTGTATCTCTCCCCAGTCTTTTTCTCTCTCTCTCTCCACCCCCAGTGTTTCTTTCTCTCCCTCTCGACCCCCAGTGTCTCTCTCTCTCCCCCCAGTGTTTCACACTCTCTCCCCCCAGTGTTTCTCTCTCTCCCCCCAGTGTTTGTCACTCTCTCTCTCCCCCCAGTGTTTGTCTCTCTCTCTCTCCCCCCCAGTGTCTCTCTCTCTCTCTCTCTCCCCCAGTGTTTCTCTCTCTCTCTCCCCCAGTGTATCTCTCTCTCTCTCTCTCCCCCAGTGTTTCTCTCTCTCTCTCTACCCCAGTGTTTCTCTCTCTCTCTTCCCCAGTGTTTCCCTCTCTCTCCCCCCAAGTTTTCTCTCTCTCTCCCCCCCCCCCCCAGTGATTCTCTCTCTCTCTCTCTCTCTCTCCCAGTGTTTCTCTCTCTCTCTTCCCCCAGTGTTGCTCTCTCTCTCTCTATCCCCCAGTGTTTCTCTCTCTCACCCCAGTGTTTCCATCTCTCTCCCACCGAGTTTTTCTCTCTCTCCGCCCCCCCCCAGTGTTTCTCTCTCTCTCTCGACCCCCAGTGTTTCTCTCTCTCGCTCTCTCTCTCCTCCAGTGTTTCTCTCTCTCCCCCCGAGTTTTTCTCTCTCTCTCCGCCCAGTGTTTCTCTCTCTCTCTCTCCCAGTGTTGCTCTCTCTCTCCCCCCAGTGTTTCCCTCTCTCTCTACCCTAGTTTTTCTCTCTCTCCCCCCCCCAGTGTTTCTCTCTCTCTCTCTCTCCCCCATTGTTTCTCTCTCTCTCTTCCCCCAGTGTTTCTCTCTCTCTCTCCCCCAGTGTTTCTCTCTCTCTCCCCCCAGTGTTTCCATCTCTCTCCCTCCTCGTTTTTCTCTCTCTCTGCCCCCCCCCCACTGTTTCTCTCTCTCTCCACCCCCAGAGTTTCTCTCCCTCTCTCTCTCTCTCTCCCCCAGTGTTTCTCTCTCTCTCTCTCTCCCCCAGTTTTTCTCTCTCTCTCTCTCCCCCAGTGATTCTCTCTCTCACTCCCCCCAGTGTTTCCCTCTCTCTCCCCCCAAGTTTTTCTCTCTCTCCCCCCCCCCGGTGTTTCTCTCTCACTCTCCCCCCAGTGTTTCCCTCTCTCTTCCCCGGAGTTGTTCTCACTCTCCCCCCCCCCCAGTGTTTCTCTCTCTCTCCCCCAGTGATTCTCTCTCTCTCTCTCTCCCAGTGTTTCTCTCTCTCTCTTCCCCCAGTGTTTCTCTCTCTCTCCCCCCAATGTTTCCATCTCTCTCCCACCGAGTTTTTCTCTCTCTCCGCCCCCCAGTGTTTCGCTCTCTCTCTCTACCCCCAGTGTTTCTCTCTCTCTCTACCCCCAGTGTTTCTCTCTCTCTCTCTTCCCCCAGTGTTTCTCTCTCTCTCGCTCTCCCCAGTGTTTCACTCTCTCTCTCCACCCAGTGTTTCTCTCTCTCCCCCCAGTGTTTGTCTCTCTCTCTCCACCCCCAGTGTTTCTCTCTCTCTCTCTCTATCTCTATCTCTCTCTGCCCCCAGTGTGTCTCTCTCACTCTCTCTCCCCCCAGTGTTTCTCTGTCTATCTCTCCCCCCAGTGTTTCTCTCTCTCTCTCCCCCCAGTGTTTCTCTCTCTCTCTCTCCCCCAGTGTTTCTCTCTCTCTCTCTCCCCCCAATATTTCCCTCTCTCTCCCCCCGAGTTGTTCTCTCTCTGTCCCCCCAGTGTTTCTCTCTCTCTCTCTCTCCCCCCCCCAGTGTTTCTCTCTCTCTCGCCCCAGTGTTTCCCTCTCTCTGCCCCCCAGTTTTTCTCTCTCTCCCCCCCCCAGTGTTTCTCTCTCTCTCTCTCTCTCCCAGTGTTTCTCTCTCTCTCTCCCCCCAGTGTTTCTCTCTCTCTCTCTCCCCCAGTGTTTCTCTCTCTCTCTCTCCCCCCAATATTTCCCTCTCTCTCCCCCCGAGTTGTTCTCTCTCTGTCCCCCCAGTGTTTCTCTCTCTCTCTCTCTCCCCCCCAGTGTTTCTCTCTCTCTCGCCCCAGTGTTTCCCTCTCTCTGCCCCCCAGTTTTTCTCTCTCTCCCCCCCCCCCAGTGTTTCTCTCTCTCTCTCTCTCTCCCAGTGTTTCTCTCTCTCTCTACCCCCAGTGTTTCTCTCTCTCTCTCAACCCCCAGTGTTTCTCTCTCTCTCTCTCCCCCCAGTGTTTCTCTCTCTCTCGCCCCAGTGTTTCCCTCTCTCTCCCCCATAGTTTTTCTGTCTCTCCCCCCAGTGTTTCTCTCTCTCTCTCTCTCCACCCCTACTGTTTATCTCTCTCTCACCGCCCCCACCATTGTTTCCCTCTCTCTCTCCCTCCAGGGTTTCTCTCTCTCTCCCCCACCCCCGAGTGTTTCTCTCTCTCTCTCTCCCCCCCCAGTGTTTCTCTCTCTCTTTCCCCCCAGTGTTTCTCTCTCTCCCCCCCAGTGATTCTCTCTCTCTCTCTCCCCAATGTTTCCCTCCCTCTAACCCAGTGTTTCTCTCTCTCTCTCTCTCTCTCCACCCCCAGTGTTTATCTCTCTCTCACCGCCCCCCCCCCCCATTGTTTCCCTCTCTCTCTCTCCCCTGGGTTTCTCTCTCTCTCCCCCCCCCCCCCCGAGTGTTTCTCTCTCTCTCGACCCCGAGTGTTTCTCTCTCTCCCCCCCCCCCAGTGTTTCTCTCTCTCTCTCTCTCTCTCTCTCTCCCCAGTGTTTCTCTCTCTCCCTCTCTCCCCGGTGTTTCACTCTCTCTCTCCGCACAGTGTTTCTCTCTCTCCCCCCCCAGTGTTTGTCTTTCTCTCTCTCCACCCCCGTGTTTCTTTCTCTCTCTCTCTCTCTACCCCCAGTGTTTCTCTGTCTCTCTCTTCCCCCAGTGTTTCTCTCTCTCTCCCACCAGTGTTTCTTTCTCTCTCTCCCCCAGTGTTTCTAGCTCTTTCTCTCTCTCTCCCCCAGTGTTTCTCTGTCTCTCTCCCCCAGTGTTTCTCTCTCTATCTCTACCCCCAGGGTTTCTCTGTCTCTCGCTCCACCCAGTGTTTCTCTCTCTCTCTCCCCACAGTGTTTCTCTCTCTCTCTCTCTCTCCCAGTGTTTCTCTCTCTCCCCAGTGTTTCTCTCTCTCTCTCTCTCTCTCTCCCTCTCTCTCTCCCCAGTGCTTCACTCTCTCTCTCCCCCCAGTGTTTCTCTCTCTCCCTCCCCCCAGTGTTTCTCTCTCTCCCCCAGTGTTTGTCTGTCTCTCTCTCCACCCCCAGTGTTTCTCCCTCTCTCTCTCTCTCTCTCTCTCTCCCCCCCCCAGTGTTTCTGTATCTCACCCCAGTCTTTTTCTCTCTCTCTCTCCACCCCCAGTGTTTCTTTCTCTCTCTCTCTCGACCCCCAGTGTTTCACTCTCTCTCCCCCAGTGTTTCTCTCTCTCCCCCCAGTGTTTGTCACTCTCTCTCTCCCCCAGTGTTTGTCTCTCTCTCTCTCCCCCCCAGTGTTTCTCTCTCTCTCTCTCTCTACACCAGTTTTTCTCTCTCTCTCCCCCCAGTGTTTCCCTCTCTCTCCCCCCAAATTTTTCTCTCTCTCCCCCCCAGTGATTCTCACTCTCTCTCTCCCAGTGTTTCTCACTCTCTCTTCCCCCAGTGTTTCTCTCTCTCTCTCTATCCCCCAGTGTTTCTCTCTCTCCCACCAGTGTTTCCATCTCTCTCCCACCGAGTTTTTCTCTCTCTCCGCCCCCCAGTGTTTCTCTCTCTCTCTCTACCCCCAGTGTTTTTCTCTCTCTCTCTACCCCCAGTGTTTCTCTCTCTCTCTCTTCCGCCAGTGTCTCTCTCTCTCTCGCTCTCCCCAGTGTTTCACTCTCTCTCTCCACCCAGTGTTTCTCTCTCTCCCCCCAGTGTTTGTCTCTCTCTCTCCACCCCCAGTGTTTCTCTCTCTCTCTATCTCTATCTCTCTCTCCCCCCAGTGTCTCTCTCTCACTCTCTCTCCCCCCAGTGTTTCTCTGTCTCTCTCTCCCCCCAGTGTTTCTCTCTCTCTCTCCCCCCAGTGTTTCTCTCTCTCTCTGTCCCCCAGTGTTTCTCTCTCTCTCTCTCCCCCCAATATTTCCCTCTCTCTCCCCCCGAGTTGTTCTCTCTCTCTCCCCCCAGTGTTTCTCTCTCTCTCTCTCTCCCCCCAATATTTCCCTCTCTCTCCCCCCGAGTTGTTCTCTCTCTCTCCTCCCAGTGTTTCTCTCTCTCTCTCCCCCCAGTGTTTCTCTCTCTCTCGCCCCAGTGTTTCCCTCTCTCTCCCCCCCAGTTTTTCTCTCTCTCCCCCCGCAGTGTCTCTCTCTCTCTCTCTCTCTCTCCCAGTGTTTCTCTCTCTCTCAACCCCCAGTGTTTCTCTCTCTCTCTCCCCCCAGTGTTTCTCTCTCTCTCTGTCCCCCAGTGTTTCTCTCTCTCTCTCCCCCCAATATTTCCCTCTCTCTCCCCCCGAGTTGTTCTCTCTCTCTCCCCCCAGTGTTTCTCTCTCTCTCTCTCTCCCCCCACTATTTCCCTCTCTCTCCCCCCGAGTTGTTCTCTCTCTCTCCCCCCAGTGTTTCTCTCTCTCTCTCCCCCCAGTGTTTCTCTCTCTCTCGCCCCAGTGTTTCCCTCTCTCTCCCCCCCAGTTTTTCTCTCTCTCCCCCCGCAGTGTCTCTCTCTCTCTCTCTCTCTCTCTCCCAGTGTTTCTCTCTCTCTCAACCCCCAGTGTTTCTCTCTCTCTCTCAACCCCCAGTGTTTCTCTCTCTCTCCCCCCAGTGTTTCTCTCTCTCTCGCCCCAGTGTTTCCCTCTCTCTCCCCCATAGTTTTTCTGTCCCTCCCCCCAGTGTTTCTCTCTCTCTCTCTCCACCCCCACTGTTTATCTCTCTCTCACCGCCCCCCCCCCCATTGTTTCCCTCTCTCTCTCCCCCCAGGGTTTCTCTCTCTATCCCCCCCCCCGAGTGTTTCTCTCTCTCTCTCCCCCCCCCAGTGTTTCTCTCTCTCTTTCCCCCCAGTGTTTCTCTCTCTCTCGCCCCAGTGTTTCCCTCTCTCTCCCCCATAGTTTTTCTGTCTCTCCCCCCAGTGTTTCTCTCTCTCTCTCTCCACCCCTACTGTTTATCTCTCTCTCACCGCCCCCCCATTGTTTCCCTCTCTCTCTCCCCAGTGTTTCTCTCTCTCCCCCCAGTGTTTGTCACTCTCTCTCCCCCCCAGTGTTTGTCTCTCTCTCCCCCCCAGTGTTTCTCTCTCTCTCTCTCTCCCCCAGTGTCTCTCTCTCTCTCTCTCCCCCAGTGTATCTCTCTCTCTCTCTCCCAGTGTTTCTCTCTCTCTCTCTACACCAGTTTTTCTCTCTCTCTCCCCCCAGTGTTTCCCTCTCTCTCCCCCATAGTTTTTCTGTCTCTCCCCCCAGTGTTTCTCTCTCTCTCTCTCCACCCCTACTGTTTATCTCTCTCTCACCGCCCCCCCCCCCATTGTTTCCCTCTCTCTCTCCCCCCAGGATTTCTCTCTCTATCCCCCCCCCGAGTGTTTCTCTCTCTCTCTCTCCCCCCCCAGTGTTTCTCTCTCTCTTTCCCCCCAGTGTTTCTCTCTCTCCCCCCCCCAGTGATTCACTCTCTCTCTCTCCCCAATGTTTCTCTCCCTCA